>NW_028277098.1:5454545-5757575 GCF_059951505.1 Python bivittatus
TGAAAGTAGATAGAATGAAAAAGAAAGTGACATCCGACTATCTCCAATACAGATATAGATACAAATTGAAAGAAAATTAATCTCTTACCACTAATTAATCCAAGTTCACATTATTTCTATCAGCACAAACCATCTAATCATTAAAACCCACAATCAGAGCCTCATTTTTTTCCCACACAAACACGCAATCTAAGAAGGGTTGCCATGAGGAGACAAATCTAGAAAGGGTACTATCTCTTATTAACGCTGTTAACTTCGCCATTTGAGCCATATCCATTAATTGAATGATTCATTCTTCCACTGTAGGTATTTGCAGAGCCTTCCATCTTTGCACATATAATAGTCTTGCAGCTGTGATCATATACAGAAGCAAAGTTCCATGTTGTTTCTCCAGTCCTTTATCAAACCCAATAAAAACAGTTCTGGGTTTTTTTTTAATGCTCACTTTAAGAATATTTTGAATAGCAATTCATATCTGATCCCAAAACTTTTTTAGCCTTTTCACAGGTCCACCATGATGATAAAAGGTTCCTTCACCCTGCAAACATTTCCAACAAACATTTCTTACACCATCATACATTTTTGATAACTTATCAGGAGTTAAATACCAACGATACATCATTTTATAAACATTTTCTTTTAAATTATAATTCAATGTAAATTTCAAACCTTTATTCCACATATTTTCCCATTGTTCCAACATAATATTATATCCGAAGTTTTTAGCCCATTTGATCATGCATTCCTTAACTTGTTCATCTTCTAAATTCATCTGTAACAACATCTTATACATTTTAGCAATACCATGTTCATCATTTGAACAAAGTTGAATCTCAGAATAAGTCGTTTCATTAACAAACCTATGATTCTTTTTGTCCAACTTGAAATGTTCAGACAATGGCATATGAGTAAGCCAATGACATATAAAACCTTCTATCTCTAACTGTTCTCTTGTTTTAAAACTTGGTTCACCCTCCTCAAAATTTAACAAGTCTTTGTATTTTAACCACTTCATTTCTCCCACATTTTCTCTTCTAGTAAATGCTTCCTGAGGTGATAACCACAAAGGTACATTAGGAGACAATCTTACCTTATATTTATTCCAGATCCGCAGTAACCCATTCCTAATATAGTGGTTTTTAAAATCCTTGTTAACTTTAACTTTATCATACCACAAAAAGGCATGCCACCCAAATCTCAATTCACGACCTTCAAGTTGTAATAATTTTTTGTTCTCCAAGGTTATCCAATCCTTCATCCAAAGCAAACAACAGGCATCAAAATACAATTTTAAATTAGACAGACCCAAACCACCTCATTCCTTGGCATCTTGTAACAATTTATACAATGCACCTGATTGGCCAATGAAATTTAAGTTTTTCCCCACATCATGAATGTGAATAAATTTTTCATTTATCCTTAAGGTAAAAGAGCGGGCTTTTGGGCGGTTACAGTTAGGTCTGCATTTATATAAGACTATGTGCTAAATGCTGAAGAGTCTTCACTGTGAGGGTGAGATGCTCTTTTTAATTTATCTAATTATTTTATGTACATATACATATCTATGTTGTATTAGTTTTAATGGCTATGTAGTAAATAGATTTTTACATACCTATGATTTTCAAAAAAATATATTATGACTTTCTTGATTTAATAAGCAGACATGCTCATTACAAGTGAGTAGACTGTCTGAGGTCTTTGTATCTCTTCTCAATCAATGGGAGATCAGCAGCTAGATACACGGGAGCAGAACTCTCCTTTCTTGCAGGATAATTTGTATTCTGCACTAGCCATTCAGGGCTGGGGAGAAGCTTCAGTCCAACAGCATATTTATATATTCACTGAAGCATAATCTGGGCCATGCAGACTCTTGACAGCTGCAGAGAGCAATCCCATTTTTCATAAGGCGGGTAAGGAAAGGTGGAAGGTGAAAGTTATGAGACTGTATGCAACCAGTTAAAGGAGATTAAAAGAAGACAGGAGAGTCAAACAACCTAGAAAAAGCAAGGACTTTCATGCAGCAATATGGGATGGAATATCAAAGGGGAAAAGCATGGCAGTGAGAATCTGAGGGCAGGTTCAGTACAGTAATTGATATAAAATAGTGTGATTATAACACATTGGTCAGATGTGGGGGAAAAGAACCCAAATAGATTAGAACATGAACTACTTCATATTACTGTGACTTTTTTTTTAACTGTGCAACTTGTCTTCAGGAAAAAAAGGTCATTCCCTCTTCCCCATTGAGACACTGATGAAATCATCGCTCTTGGTAGACTGGATACTTTGCCTTAAGTATTGGTATGGGGATGTTATGAGCATACTGAGGCCTTCAAAGGGTCTCTTAACATTTGGGTGCTTGATAAACTCAGAGACAGAAAATAATTATATGGGAGGAGGCAACTGCTCTCCACCAGACATTTCAGATGACCACTTCCACAATCCTTTGTCAGGAGCCATGGTAGCTGGGCTGATGGGAGCTAAGCTAAAAATATCTGGAGGACAACAAATTGCCTAATCCTGGTCTACAGCAAGTGTGATGTAGTGAACTAGCTAGCATGCTAGGGCTACAGAAGACCATCTGATGATGCATTGACATTGCCAGATGGATGGCTGATTATTATTATTTTTTTACCTATTTCTGGTGCAGGTTTGTGTGTGTGTGTCTGTGTGTGTGTTATAGGTGAAAAGGGAAACAGAAACGAAGTATACTATTACCATTCTTACCCTTAAGCACCCTTTCCCCCGACTAGCCCAGACCCCAAGAAAGGCCTAGAATCACATTTCTAACATTCTGTTGTTTTGATTCTGAAGTTTGGCAGCAGCATCTCACTCTGTTAGAAACCGCATATAGTTACTCATCCTGATTACAGAAGAACAAATTTATCCTGCATAAGCCTTCACAGACTACAAGGCACTCCGTCAGTTGCATGATGTGCTGTCCGGAGAAACTAGGATAGCTGGGTGGACATACAGGCTCATACTGTGTTAAACTACTCTCTGGAGTTGCACGGATAATATGAAATGGGAAATAAAACCCATGTATATTGTCCTGAAGTCTTGGAGGAAAAGAGACGTATAACAGATTTTTGTCAAATGTCGACAAAGCCAAGATCTTTGTATTTAATGATGTGGTTGAATTCTGAACCTTTTATAATCTTGAATATCTGTCCTTGATTGTTAGATTTGTTTTAGATTTTGTATTCCCACATGTCTCCAGATATTGCCCTAAAGGTTCATTATATATTATTATATAGCTGTTTACTGACCACTCTGTTCTGAAACTAACAGCATCCTAACTGATGGGTCAATATAATGCATGTACCTAGATAATGGGATGGGGTTGACAGTATGATTTGTGAGGTGGTGTCTACATTAGGGATTCTAGTTTGCATAGAATATCATAAACATGCTTCTGGACTTTGGTTGCTAAAATTTCAAATTGGCCAAAATGTGTCCAAAGTGACCAGCATTGTCTTTGCTTTTAGCAAGAGCACTATAAGTAACATGGTATCACTGAAGGTGGTGTGCTACATTCTGTGACTTAGGAAAACAAAAACAAAAACCTTGACTGTGTTGGTGTCATCTAGGTTGTAGATTCATATAAAATTACAAGTTTGGGGGAAAGTTGTGCAGCATCCTACATGAATGTGATTCAGAGGAAAACATAATTCTATTACATGACCTAAATGGATGGGTGGGAAGGAGATGAGAAAGCACAGAAAAGTGACTAAACCATTCGGAGACCGAAAAATGAATGATCATGGTGACTGGTGAGTATCTTCTTAGAAAAAGTTTTATTTCAAATACATCAAATATGATTTTCAAGAAAGCAGAAATGGCTATGTATAGGAATATGCTTCTACCCTCTTTGTTAAAAGAGATGAGAGCTGGGTATGTAGACCAAATACAAAAGTGAGTGACCAGTATGAAAAAAGTATGTTGAGGTGGTTTGGTTATCTAGTGAAAATAAACAAGTAACAGAACAAATATATAAAGAAAAAGTGAATAGATCAAATGGAAGGGGAAGACAGAGAAAGTCATGGTTGGATGGAGTTGATGAACTGTTCAGAAAGAAAGAGCTGAAAAGTTTAAAGAGCAAAAGGCAATAGACAATGCAGTGTATGGACACGGTGGAAGCAACCATGGTTTACAAAGGTAGAAAGGAAAGGAAAGATTTAATGAATGGTGCGGGTACGGATTAGATTTAGCTATATTTCTTTTTCTTATCTCTTGCATTTAATTATTTTAGTTTACTGTTTCCTACTCTCTTTTTATCTTTTGCATAATATTGTTTATTCTGAAAGGGAACAACATGCTCAGTGTAATGTGATTAACTGGTTGTATAAGTTCACTTTATTTGCTGATGTTCACTGATACTATGTTACATATGGCTTTTTGATATCAGCTGATTCAGTAACAGTCCCCAATTATGTGACATCACTACAGTATCTCATTTAGAAATTTGAAGGAAGTGTTTTTTGGAGAATTAGAAATTGTCGGTTCTGAAGCCTGACATCACATACAGACTCATAAAGACATAAACAGACACAAATATATATATATATATATCACAATAAATACAAGAGAAGGTGATAGTTTATAATAATAATTATTTTTATTTACAGCTAAAAGACCCAAAATAGTTTACATATAAAACTCTGTGCGACATGAGGTCCCCAAAATGGAGAACACAAGGAATCTATGATGAGCATCATTGAATCACATTGTCAGATAATCCAAAGATAAGCATGTCAGGTTCACGACTTACAGTACATTTTATTTTAAAGTTATTACATTAAAGTTCAAACCATTTGGACCATTTATTTATATATTTTTAGTCTGCCAAGCTCTAGAGATGGTGGGATTAGAAAGGTAAATGAATAGATACATTTGGAGAATTCATCAAATCGTCATCCAGTTTCTATAATAGGACATGTAGCCTAAGGAGATATCTAAGTGTACACACTATGTGTTAGAGTACTGAGTTAGAAGGCCATCTAATCGGTTCCAGATGTATAGAACAGCTGGTGGTTCTCTGCATCAAGAGAGCACTGAAATATAAAGTATCAGAAGAAGTCTCAGGCAGTCAGTGCTTTTATTTAGGTAGATTTAGATGAAAAAAACCCCAATGATGAATAGTTGCACACTGGCCCAGATCTCTGACTCTCACTGTTCTGACATTAACAAACCACTGTGAAAACTTTCATTGATACAATGTAATTACACTTCTAAAATGTTGGTATTATCCATAGATGTCCACACTAACCTTTGATTCCTACCAAATTTCATGGTAGCATTTTGGATCTGTGAAATGGAAAATAAAAGAGCTTTAAACAATATCTATTTGTTCTGCAAATATAACAAAGTTGGGGCAACAATAAAAAAACAATTAAGAATCCTCAGCTAACCAGCATCCTAGAAAGGAATTTACACTTTTACTCAGTCAGGCAAAGCTTGCTCGTATTCGCTCGTGGGCTACAACATAACCGATATTTTTGAAATATTAAATGCTGTGCAGAATATGCAAAGCAAGCCTGGGACTCAGATATGACATGCAGAAGCCCATAGATCTCGCCCATTTCACTGGGGCTTTGCACTGGATGGGCCAAACTGACACAATCCTATAAGCAGGTATCTGAATCTACTTCCTTTAGGGATTAAAGGTAGTTTTGCAGCACTCTCTCAAACCTGAAGAGGACATAGGATAAAAGGCACTGTTTGCAAAGCCATCAATGTCTTTAAAAGAAATAGAAGATGACAATCAGGTGTAAGGAGTGCAATTCTATTGACAATGTGCCTCGTACAAAGATTTGGTCATATTCATTCAAGGAAATTATCCAGCTTACTTTATTGACATTTTTAATTGTGTGACTGCCTGTGAGCCAAAACATTATTTATTTTTCTTTCTAAAACATCATTTTTTAAAATACTTGGTTCTGCGTATTTCAGTTGACTCGGGGGATCCTTGAAACAGTTTGCAGTGAGAATTTAATAGAATTTTCTTGGAATGAATTGTCAGTCAGAAACGTCTTTGGTTTGTTTTAACGTTCCGTTCTTTCCTTGAAACTTATATTTATATGCAAAATAAAAATTGAAATCCACCAGCACTATCTGAAAATGCACTGGGAATCTGTTCAAAGTATCACTGCAAACAATATCTTCCTGAAGAGTAGAACAAGGAGCTCTGTGTTCATCTTGTGTCTTCAAAGACTAGCCAGTTTCTCTCTTTTTTTTTAAAACAGGGCTAGGTTGGTGTAATTACCAGCATAGAAATGGCATGTAGAAAGGTAATTATTCCTCTTTCCCTTACTTGTTCATTTCTCCCTTGAATCTCCCTATCAAACTCAAGTTCTTTGCACAGCTGTGAATTTCTGTTACAAACGGAACAGTGAAATAGGGGTGAAGAAATGGGAATCAGCAGTAATTAAGACACAAGGTGAAGCCAAAACATGTAGCATTCCATAAATATTTGCAATGCAAGCTGAGAGAGGGTCCTTGCTCAAGCATGCCGCTATGAGCATGCATATGTATAAGCTTTCTTCCCTAACCAAGATTAATCACAGTGTTGGAAAATACGTGGGTGGTAGAAATGAGTGCTAGGTAAACCCTCTCACTTCGCTTTGAAAATGGACTTTAAAATAAAAACTATTTCCTCCTAATCTTGAATTCAAGGTTTTTTCGCCCCCATCTCCACCCCCACCCCCAGAACCCTGTTGAGAAATGTGAAGAGTGTCCTTACTCTCAATGGTTCCCCCAAAGGTTCCCCATTCTTTATCTGTCTCGTTCCCTCACTTCCTGCCCCACCCCATCTTCCCTTCACTATGGCAGGCACTAACCTGGGACCTGCTCTGTAATGCCTCCGTTATTTTGGTATTGTTGAAGCAACACCATGGGCCTTGAAAGGTGTTATTTTCCAGGGCACTTGAACACACAGTAGATTTAACAGAAGCCTCAAAAGCCAAGGCTGGTCTGGCTCATTTTAATGCTTAAATCAAAAGACAAGCTGCTGCGTGGAAGACTGGCAATGAAATAATCCTTCAGAACATGTGTGATAGGACTGTGTTCTCCACAGAACATTTGGACTTTCAGAACATGGGGGTGTTGTGGCGTTTGTTTTAATATCAGTATTCATCAGGAACAGATAGGTGGCAACACTCTCCTTTTTTCTTTATGTCTCTTCTCTGTGATGGTGCTCCCTCTGCCTCGCTTAGTTTCCTCCTCTGTCCCACAGTAAGCATTTTTTGTAAAGAAGGAAAGGCCCATGAAAAAGAGCATAAAAGATTATTCCTGAGAAACCAACTCTAGCATCAATTTCTAGGCAGTGCACCAAATCTATACACGTAGAATCATAGAAGACTAACAACCCTGACCCTGACCCTTCTGAGAGAAAGTTGTCTGAGCTATAAATGATGATGTCTAAGGGAAAGTGAGAAAATTGGAACATAGCGAAAAGGAAAAGGCATAAAATGTGGATGAGGGAACAAAACTAGCAGAGGAATCAAATAAAAGGTAGGATGGAGGGGAAAGTGTCCAGCATGGCAGAGAATCTGTGGAAGCACAGGATGGTACCTGATTCACTTTCACACTCCCTTAGCAAGCTGAAATGTGCTGATGTAGTGCAAGACCTAGCAGAAAGAGGGGGGTGATGGTAAATGGGCCTTCTGACTGTGCTGAAAAAAGTAAAGGTGGTCAAGGTTTGCAAAGGGAAACTATTGATGAAATTAGGAACCTGAAAAAAAACAACAGCTGTGCCTAAGCTCCAGATCAGAGAAAACAGAAGAACTTGCTGATGCATGAATGGCAGAATTGTCCATAATAACCAAGTCAATGATGGCAACCTTATCTTTAGACTCGGTGAACTGATGGTTGTAATGATTTGCAATTAAACATCCATAGATCAACTTCAGGCATTCTGTTCAACATGCTGGCACTGATGAAAGCCATAAACTGTTCAAGTTAGCAGACAAAAATAGATTTTTTTTTCCCCTTGGAAAACACCAACTGTACTGGGTTGGAAAATACTGTCACTTTGCTTCACATCTGTTTCATACAGCTGCCCATGGCAAGTGCTTCAGTAGCTGACACAATTTCCCTTGTTAGCAGGTTCACACTTCCAATTGCATCCATCACTGGTCAGGTCCAGTTTGGCACAACCTATTGGAGTGTGTGTGTGTTTATGTGTACATGGTATAATGCAAATGTACTTCATCTATGTCAAGTTCTTCCAGCTAAGGATCATATTTCTCCAGAGTGTCACCATGAAAGCAATCTTTCTGATCCCAGCCTCTCTGTAATTGAAGATTAAACTCCTTGAAAATTTTGGCCCAAAAAATAAAAAATTAAATAACACTCCAAGTTTCAAATGATAAATATGATACTCCTCAGAGCTTGACAGTTAACACCTCTGAAAAGAAACATCCAGATTTTTTAAAATCCCAAATATAAGCTCATTCTGCAGCTGAAGCAAGAGATGCCAGCTCACCATTGTGTGAAGAGTTTATCATGTAGCCTGGGAAGCAGAAATTTCTTCCCACCCCCAGATACACACACAAGGACTCAGTGCTTCCTTCACCACAGAGACCACCAAAGATCTCCTGGCTGATCTGTTTCCCTTGCTGAAGGCACCATGTTCAATCCTCCTTGTCTGCAGCCAAAGAAAGGGAACAGGTGGCATCCAACCTCCTACTAGGAGGGTGGTGAGAAAAGTGACTTCATATCTTGATGGGGTATGGGTGTTTTGCAGTTCATTATCAGAGACAAAGTTGGGGGAGAATGGAAATGAGAGGACAAGACACAGCCGCTGGGTAAGGGGACACTACAAAAGAGCAAGTTTGGGGTGGGCGAGGGCGGGAGGGAGAGAGAGAAATATATTTTTTTTGGCTTAAAAAAAATTGGCCTTTGCAGGATCTGTGAATTCTGAGGTGCTGGGTGGCCTGGAAAAGGAAATAAAAGGATGGTGTAGGAATATGAAACCCAGCATGGCGTATTGCAGGCATTCCTAACCCTTTTCAGCTGATAGCAGTTTACAACTCAGAGTGTTTTGTAGACACTCTTGCAAAAGAGCTGCCGTAGAGCTACCCCATTCACAAAACAGCTGCCATGGGGACATGACAAGTTATAAAGCACTAATTTGCTAGAATGCCAGCTGCCATCCCCTTCAGCCCCACTCCGATGGGACACTTACCCTGTTTATCTTCATCCCTTTTCTAGAAAGGTGGGCGCTCTTCCAAACAAAGTGTTGGACTGCAGCTGCTCAGCATTTTCTTTTCCTAAGAAAACCTAGGAGACCTCTTGGTTCCCACATACATCTTTGGAAATAAAGATGAAACTGGAGGCTGATACATTGCTTTCCGGCAGACGATTTCCATTTTGAAAATAAAAATACATATTTTTAAAATGTAGAAAAGTGTAGGGGAGATGGGAGCCTCATAAGTGTCAAAGGAGACACATTGGAGACTTAGGTATGATCAGTTTGGCCATAGAAACTAGATGCAGATCTTTATCCCCTTGATCTGCCCAGCAGAGGAAAATCTCCTAACAAGAGCCCTTTTCAGGTTTTGTCTTGACTGAATGACAACTTGAAAGTGAGTAGACAAGCAAACTATGAGTGAAGCCCCCACCCACTACTTCCCCCGATCTCTGTAAATTGAGCTCTTGAAGGTCTGAAGAGAAGCTGTACTCATGGGATCTGGGATCTAATAAAGGGATCCAGATCACACTGAGAGCTGTACTTGTGTTCAAGCAATGTGAGTACTGTGCTTTCCTCCAGACCCCAACTGAACCTGGGACTGCAGAAGAAGACTAGGATGTACTGAAGGATTAGGCAACCTTGTGTGCTTTGGATGACAACTCCCTGAACCCCATGACACTGGCCATGCTGACTGGAGCTGATGAGAGATGAAGCTCAAAACATGAGGAGAACCTCAGACTGTGTCAGCCCCACTAGGTCGATCAGACCAGGAACTCAACTCCACAGGAAGACTAGAACTTATAGAACTTGGCTATAATACAGAATCTTGTAAGTCTGATTGTGCTGTACTTCCTCCCCTGTCTTATACTTCTGTCAATCAGGGAAATGTTTGTCTGAGATGCTTGTGAATATTACCTCCTTTCTCAGGGCTTAAAAAGTGTTTCAGCTCCCTTTGCCTAGGTAAAAGTTATTGGATATTTTCCATCAAGATCACCTTCCTTACTCTCTATAGGTTGCCATCTCATGCTATATGGTTTAGAGATTGAGCCAGAAGTCAGGTAGTCCACCATTCAAATATCACTTCCAAGTATTAGATGGCCTTAGGCCAGCCATTTTGTCTTCCCAGTTGCTGCCTTGGCAACTTTTCCAGGAGCTGCCAAAGGAGAAGGATCCACATATGAAAAAGTAAAAGCTTGACATGATCAACACAAAGGCCTTTCTATAATCAATGAAGGAAATGGGATTCTTTGGCTTTCTCAATTATCCAACATGCATCAGAAATAATGTCTCATTTTCCTCGGTCTTTTCTAAAGCCAGTTTGAAAAGGCATCTCTTTTTCCATGATGATCCTAAGCATTATTTTGCTAGCATGTGAAATTAAGGATATTGTATGATAGTTTGCATATTCTGTTAAGTCTCCTTTTTTTTGGTATTAGAATGTAGACTGACCTCTTTCAATCTCTTGGCTACTGTGTTGTTCTTCAGATTTGCTGACCTAGCTTAGTTAGAACCTTTACTGCTTCTTCTGTTGCTTGCCATATTTCTGTAGGTATTCCATCCGTTCTTGTAGCTTTCTGACTTGGTAATGTCTGGAGTGCTGATCTAACTTCATCTTCTAGTACTAGAGGTTCTCGTAGGTAGAGAATATCTTCTAAGGTATCTTAGATATTGGATACTGACATCTCTACTCTACAGTATTTCAGTATACTGCTTACATCTTTGTTTGATTTCCTTTGAATTGGTTATTATCTGCCCATTGGCATCCTTTAGCATACCAATTTGAAGTTGGATTCTTCTAAGTTCAGAGATCTTTTGAAAGACTTTCCTTGTTTTTACATATCTGTTCCCATATTTAATGTCTTTACACATGTTGTTGTAATACTGCTGCTTGTCTGTTCTAACAGCTCTCTGAAACTCTTTGTTAAGTTCCTTTCTGAGATTCTTGTGTTTCTTGGCTTTGGCTTCTCTTCTCTTCTTGGAAATTTCCACAGTTTGTTCTGCCATCCAATTTGCTTTCTTCTGTTTCTTCATTTTTGGCAGTCCCTTTTCACATTCATCCTTAACAACCTCTTTAAGTTCGTTCCACAATTCCTCTGGTTTTCTTTCAGTGAAACTCAGGACTTCAAAATGATTCCTGATGTTCTCTTTGAAAATGGTGGGTATATGTTCAAGATCATATCATGGAGACTGACTGGCTTTCTTCTTCTTCTTTAGCTTAACTTGGAACTTGCACATGAACAGTTTGTGGTCTGTTCCAGTCAGCACCTGGCCATGTCTTTGATGCAATAATTGAGCTCCTCCACTTCCTTTTAGCAATAATGTAGTCAATTTGATTCCTTTATACTCCATCTGGTGATGTCCATGACCATCTTTATATTCTTTCTCCTTTTAAGAGCCATGATCACTGCCAGTGACTGCCAGCTTTTGACAGCAATTTATTTCCTTCAACAGACATTAGCAGAGCACCAGCTCAGAGTGTTTTCCATTTGTTGCATTTTCTGAAGGTCACCCCATCTGCATGCATTTAATTTTACTTTCTGTTCTCTTCCTTAGCTCCCACTCTCACCCTGGTTAACAACCATAATGGCTTTTGAAAACCATAATGCAAAAACTTTATGATTTTTAGGAGAGGCCCTTGGACATACTTCTTTTGATGATTCATGCCTCAAGTAAAGAGACAAATTAAGAAAACAGGAGGAGTGAAAGGAACTTTCCAGTTATAAGCAATTAGCTCTAATTAACATTCACATACTGTGCATGGCATTCCAAAGGCTCTCATTCCTTTAGCGGAAGAGCCATTTTGGTAATACAGCTGCCTAAGAGGAGACAGACATCCAATTTGCACTGACCTTGCTTTCTCTATACCCCCCGAATCAACCGAACAGTTGATTGGTACGCTAGGCATTGTGGCTCAGCTGTATTCTCAACTGGCTCACAAAATTCCAGAAAAGTTAACAATTGGCTCTAGCAAGTCAGTACAAGCCAGCTCCAGCACATTGTTGGTTGTATTACAATTCCCAGGAATGGCTAGGAGAGACAATGATCATGGGACTTATTAGGAGATCAGTTAATGATCTAGGAGACTTTTTCTACCTCTATTATGTCCCTAATATACTAACTCCTCATAGAATTGGTCTATTTTCTCCCTTCCTCATCATTACACATTTTTGTCATTCATTTACCCAGTGCTACAAGGCTTTTTGTTTTTGTTTGCTTAGATCAAAAACATAAAAACCAGACAATGTACTGTGCAGAATGACCAGTTCCTCTGGTACTAGAGATTCTTTTCCAGAAGTCCCAGGCACTGCTCATGAAATGTTTTTAGGCAGGGGGTGTAGCTGCATTCCAGGATGAACTTCCTCAAATCCAGCAGAAGAAGGCTAAAGCCAGCACCCTTGATGGTTAATAGGCAACGGCTGCATTTTAGGAGTTAATGTCATGATATTGCAGTGCGAGATGCGGGCAGCCGGGAGTAGGTAGAATAGCAGCACAAAGGTCACAGAGAGAGAGAGAGAGAGGTAATACAAAATAAAAGTGCACCAAAATTGGAGGAGGCAGAGCTGCCGAGAGCTTTAAAAGCCAAGACTGGGAAACTCTGCGGGATGTAGAAAGGACTGTGAAGCCAGGATATAAGAAGAGCAGTCTTGACCTGATGCCCTGCTCATTTTAGAGAGTGAACCTGCTCAGTCTGATTTGTTGTCAGCGGCGCTGCGCTGAGCAGAAGTGTTTGTGTGGAAATGATACCCAAGGAATGAGTGAAAGGCTAGAGTTGCAATTAAAACGAGTATCGATGTTGCAGTGCTTGTGGAGCTCTCCTATGTAGCATGCAGGTCTAGCTCAGTGTCAGCCTGTTACATGTGGTAATAATGAGTTGAACCAATTGAGTATCTGCTTGCAAGTCAGCAAGCTTTTCTTCTCAGAATCATGCCTAAATTCTCTTGCTTCGTACTTCATCCTTCTTTTCTGGAATACTGCAAAGCAGTGAGTAGTAAGTACTTGATAAAGCCTTAAAACTGGTCAGTTATGAGGAGAATGTCTTTCTCCCTTCTCTTGCTAATACAATAGAAGGTCTCTCGGTGAAACTATTCAGATTAGACAAAAATATTTCTTCATGTAGTGCAAAAATTAATTTAGGGAACTTATTATACAATGTAACGATGTCTATTTTTAAGACAGGGTTAGACAAATCCATGTAGGCAAATGATATTCTCAATAGCATAATGGAAAACACAAATATTTTTTACCTTGTGGATTAGCCTCATTGATGCAAACCAGACAGTTGTGGTAAGGTTGGGAAATGGATGGATGTGGTGCAGACTGATAGAGGTTTAGCATGAGAAGCTAGAAAATTAATTCTAGGTGCCATGAATCTGAGTGTTCAAGGTGGTATTTGAAAAAAGTCAGAAGTAGAGGAAACAGCATCTCCTCCAACGCTAAGCTAAACAGGAGGAAATAACAGTAAGCCCATCATAGAAAACAAATTCAGGGCTACTTAGAAAACAGTGTGGAGCCTGCAAGGAAATCAGATTTGGGGATCTCCTAAAGTGGAGAGATTGTCCTGAGGAGTTGAGGAGGAAGAGGCTGGCAGTGGAGTTTCCCAGACTTATGGTCTTGGGAGACTTCAGCTTGCCTTCTCTGGGTGCAGGTCAGAGGCAGCTCAGAAGTTCACGGCCATCATGACAGCCATGGTCATCCAGGGCCCAAAATGTAACAGTGGTCATACACCTGACCTAGTCTTCTTGTCAGAGCAGTGGCTAGTCTCTCCCTTGCCATGGTTAGATCACTGTCTGGTAACCTCTGGCATCATCCTCCATCACAGGGAGGCTGGACCTATTAGATCAGTCTACCCCAGGTGATTAATGGAACCCCTAATTGAGTTCCAGAGGGAACTTGGAGTTATTCTGAAGAGTCTGCTGCATGGTCTAACCGAAGCCCTGGTGATATCCAATGAAGGAAGAGTTAATCCTGGGAGCCCTGCTAAAAATCAAAGGGATACAACCAAAACACACATTTATTATCTTAGTAAAAGAGCAGCCAGTCCATTTGCTCAATGATCTCTCATCTGGGGTAGTGAGGAGGCAGGTCAGCCTACCTTTAAGCAAAGTGAAGCAACTGCCTCAGGAAGCAGATGCTGGAAGCAGCAGGGGAACAGCTACCTGCTCCTCCTGAACTCCTAGCCATTTCCTTCTCAGAGAGAACAGAATTGTGGGTATCACAGTGACTGTCCTGAATCCCTACTAGCTAATCCCAGGTGAGATGGAGGGCACTCTTCTTCTGATCCAACCCTCAGTTTAGTTGGCTTCTGTATATGGAAGAATAAAAGATACAGCCTTGTGCTTTGACACATCCAAAAAAATGTCTTGGGCCAATCCTGGCTAGAAACTCAGCATCAAAGTACCTAAATTATTAGTCCTGACTGTATCTAAAATCAGTCAGTCTGAGTGACCAAGTCCTATGCCAGGAAACCCAGATGAAGCTTCAAAGAAATATGGGATTGTGGATCTTCCTTTTCTTCTACTCCACCATGTTGTTCAGAATAATTCCTTTTTAGTCCCTACCAAGCAGTCCAAAATGAATCTCTCAGCTGTACATTCTGAAACATCTTTTACTTGGAGAAAACAAATGTTCTAATAAGGCTGATCAAAGATTGAAGGGAAAAAGACTCTGCCCTCAGAATCCCACTGTGCACTTTCTGTTGCTGTCTGATGCCAAAATGTCTATGGACACACCCTTCCATTCTTTCCTCTGCATCACTGCAAAGTGTCTGCACTGCAGTCTATAGCAATAAACATGCCAGAGTAATTAATGTCTTTACATCTTATTACAATCCTCAGATAATTAATCACAAAAGCTAAACATGCGGTCTCACCCTCCTAATGTGTTAATGCTCTAATTATTATGCCTCAATTAAGGGGAAGTCAGTGCTCCTTGCGTAGAAGTGCATGCTTAATAAGAGGGCTTGAATACAGACAGGCTGAAGAGGAAGGAGGAGACATGAAAGGGTGGGGAAAGGAGACCATCATCCTTAATGAGGTTTCATGCTTGGCTTTAGGCAAAGAACTGACAGCCCTTATCTTGAATCTCATCCTTGGCTGCGTACGGAACTAAGAGCCATCTGTGATGCCTTTGCACTCTCTCTCCTGCCAAGATATTTTTAGGAATGTGGCATGTGTAAGTGAGAAAGGCGGAGTCTGTCAGATGAGTTGCACAGAGCTAGAACAGGTACTGTAGAGAGAAGATTCAAGGCGGTTACTGGTTTCTCCAAGCTACCCGCCAACTTGGCTACAATTCAGCAGGATTAAGCAGCCCTTCGCCACCATAGTGAGGTGCGACCCTGAGGTGGTGCTGGGGGAATGTGCCTTCTGGTACCAATGCTAATTCTAACATTTGTGTTCAGGTGTGCAAATGTTTAGATGGGCTGTGTCATATTGCAGGTGATTTTGTACAATCCTTGGGAAGATGTGCCTTTTGAAAGCCAGGGTGCTTCTAAGATTCAAGAGCCACATTCAGTCTTGTAGAATGTGTCAAGATCTGCAGGCCGTAAGCAAAAGGGAAAGTGGACAAGCCATTGACTTTTTTTCACAATTCGATTCTAATCCCCAACTGTCTTCTCCCACCTTATCCAGTCCAAAAACCATTAAGGGCATATCTGCACTGCCAGCTCACTCTGTCATTAAGTAGGGGTCACCAACTGTTTCTGGAGGGCAAGATCAGATGACATCATCCTCTACTTGCCCCTAGCCACTGCAGATGCAACTTCTGCCTTATGCATTCATGCTCTGTGTTGATAGAAGCCTTTTTTGGGTTGTGCCAGCTCAAGCGTTGCCTGCTGCACCCTAGTTTCTTCTAAGCAAATCCCTGCACTTTGATTGGCTACTGCCTGCAGTGGAAGGAACGTGCCTTCAACTGAATCCATGATTACTGTCTTGCAGCTCTTTAATTTCTGCCACAGCTACTGAGAGCAGAATTGCTTGACATGCCCAGAGCCACTGGTTTGAAAACGGGCAGAAATGGTTTTTGTTGTTGTTTTTAAATGACTAATTACTAGTTTTCTTTTCCTGAGCTACTCACTCACTTTATGCTAAGCTGTTTAAAAAACAAGAAAATAACATCCGCCATGACGTCTCTGAAATGCTGGAGCATTTTTTTTTCTTTTACTCACTTCTCAAACAGCCCAGATGAATAAGTATTGCTGTGCTTATTCATTTGGGCTATTTGAGAGCTAAAGTGAAACCCTTCTACCTGAAGTGATAGGAAAACTATGAACTTGTTAAAAAAAAAGTAATAAAGTGGGTAGCTCAAGGAAAGTAAAACAGTAATTAAACATTTCTTCTGGGTTTTGAATCAGTGACATTCTGCACGTCAGGCAAATGTTATGAACACTATGCTATTGGGACACTATTGCTAATGCTACTGAAAGACTCCTGTAAGGATAGTTGCAGTAAACATTATTGAGCCAAACCTGGAAAAATGCAAGAAAGGGATTTTAATTTTAAAGCCGGTTGTTGTGTGTGTATGTATGTATGTATGTATGTATGTATGTATGTATGTATGTGTGTATATATATATATATACACACACACACACACACACACAGTATATGTGTTTTGATTATAAAAGGTGAACCAGGTTGTTGATGGCTTGCCTGTGTCAGCTTAGAGTCCAGTGGGGGGCTTTTAAGTGGGGCAGGAGCAGTTCAAGGTTACTCTGATTGTTTGATTAAAATTACCTGAAAATCTCCAGCAGCACCCAAAAATCTATCTACAGCCTGGGTCTAGAGTCTGGCGAGCCAGAGAGTGCTGTCATATACTGAACTGCTGGGCACTCTGGCATTTATGTTCAGCGGGTGGGAAGAAGGTTCTGCTAACAGCCATAGAAGCACCATCTATTTGGCCTCATCGTTGTTATTTTTCTTTCCTGGGTTAAAGAAATAGCCAATATATCTGCCCAAACGTTACTCTAGAATTAATATATGTCAACATTTCAGTGTTTTCTTTTTTCACATTTTATAAAAATGAGTTACCTGGCAGGCTGTGTTCACGTCAGGTAACTCTCTTAGGTTTTGAAGGAAAATGTAGTTTCCTATTTTATGTCTCATATCATTAATAACAGGACACTAATAGGATATTATTGTAAAGGTTCCAGACCTTTTTTGCCCTTCATATTTCACTTGGATGGGTCCTGTGAAAGGAGGAAGGTGAGACATTTAGACTCTAAGGAATCTTGGGTCCCATAAAGCCCTATTGGAAAGCATGTAATGCTGTGTAAGGTTTAATGGGAAACCAGAAAACAAGTGTTTTTCCTGTGTTAAAATTAATGAGCATATTTTCAGAAGGTTTCTGACAAGCCTTTGGGCACAATATTACTTCTCTGTTTATATTTTGTGGCAAGTCGTAGCTTGAGCTTAACTGAGAATAGTACTGCTCTATGCTGTATTGATCAGACCACACCTGGAATAGTGTGCCCAGTTCTGGTCGCCACAATACAAAAAGGAGGTTAAGGAACTAGAAAGAGTGCAGGCTAAATCCTACAAAGAGCGGTTAAAGGAATGGTATGCTTAGCCTACAGAAGAGAAGGCTAAGGGGAGGCACAAGCACAGTCACCCAATGCACAAAGGGATGTTACAGGGAAGAGGATGTGGATTTATTCTCCAGAACACCTGAGAGAAAGACAAGAGCCAATGGGTGGAAGCTTTATAGTGAGAGGTCCAAACTTGAAACAAGAAGGAATTTCCTGATTGGGAGAGCTATTAAGCAGGGGAACATCATTTTAATTGTAAAGCTTTTTTACTGCTATGGTACAACTGAACAATGACAGTCTGCTTCCACAGTTCTGATTTCAAAGGCTGGTTTAGACATCTAGTTTCATTTCCTTATTGTTTACTGTTTGCTACTTTATCACAGACCCTCTGCTTCACTTCACTGCCAAGCTTAGTATGTTATGGATATACTATGTTTTAGGGAGATACGTTTAGCAGCAGGGTGGTAAAAGAACTAACTTAAGGGCCTCCTATCTGGCTTTCAGCAAGGAGCCAGTTTGGTCTAGTGCTTAAGGCACCAGGCTAGAAACTGGGAGACCGTGACTTCTAGTCCCACCTTAGGCATGAAGCCAGCTAAGTGATCTTGGGCCAGTCACTCTCTCTTATCCCTAAGCAGGCGGCAATGGCCAGCCACTTCTGAAAAACTTTGCTAAAAAAACTGAAGGCATCACTGACTTGAAGGCACTAAAAAAAAAAAGAAAGAGGCTTTCATTAGGCACCAAAAAAGAAAAAAAGAAAAAAAGGCTTCCATGACTACCTCACCTCCAGAGTTGAGAAGCAAAGGCACCTAAACAGTTCTGTGCAAGACGTAGACTGTGATGTATCTCATATCTTTGTTGTTGTTTACAATCTAAAATACAGGCAAATATGGGCTATAAAAATCCAAGTGAACACTTGAAAGTAGCAAAGAGTTAATGTTTCCTCTATCTCTTTGCCCCCCACCCCCAATAATGGTTCTGTAGAATTTTTCTGGCAGGATCAAAGATGAAGGCTTCCATTGCTGCTGATGTGATGGTTGATGGCATGAAGAACCTTTGCCAGTTCCTTAGAACTCATGTGCATGAGTTGGTGGCTAGAAGACTGAATACTGCTAATCCTCCATCCCTTCTTTTGTTATGAACCCTGATCACAAAAAGAACATGATTGCCAAATGTTCATCCTCCCTCTCTTCTTAATCCGGCATTGGGTTTATGCTTTGTCTTTTAGTAAACTCTTGGGACAAGGAGGGTTAATTTTTCTATCCTTAGACTGAAAAATAACAGCATTTTTCAACTTCAGTCTCTTAACTATTTTTCATACTAGGATCAAGCCTGCTCAGGCGAATCCTCCAACTCTCTTCTGCCATAATGTAATTGTAGAAAGGCGGCTGCAACAGTTCCTAGCAAAACTCATTTTAGCCTTCTTTTCATTTCTGTTGTTGTAAGATTTTACTTTGATTTCTGACACTCTTGAAATGCTACTATAGTTTTCCATCTGACTGAAATGTCAGCAGTTCCAGGAGTGAAAGACCAGATCCCACATCAAGTTCATATGCAGGTTAATGGATCACTTCACTTGCTGTGAAGTGACTCCATTAAAAGGGAGGAGATGCAGGAGAAGGCCAGTCTGATTGCTCATGCATGCATTTATTTTTCATACTAAACAAATGATTATTATGCATATTGCATCTTAACATGATCATCCATTTATCATAAGCAAGTAAGATTATTACTTTGTGTTCAGATAATGATTTTGAGCTAGTGCCACTCTCTCAAACTAATCTGCCTCGCAAGATTGTCGTGAAGATAAAATGGGAGGATGGATTAATTATGCTCTTTCAGTATCTTGAAGGAAACACAGGATATAAGTGGGATTAATAAATAAATGAACCACATACAGCTTGGCCTCCCACTTTACTCTCAGGTGAAGTTCTTAAGCAGGCAGCAAGAGAAGATCTGAAGACACCTGATGCAGCCAGCCTACCGAAGTCAAACCAGTTAAGCTTTGCACAAAGCTTCCTTCATCATGTTTAAGGAATTTGCCTAAGCAAAATATTCTGAACCAATGGAACTGGGCTGCACAAAGAATTGCACCCTTTTCCAAATAATCAGCAGTGCATACATAGAAAAATAAATATTATCAGCTATACATCAAGGAAACATATAGTATGTATTGAAATAATATATACAAGAAGGAGCGTTTAAAAAATACAAAAATCTAACGGAGCAGAAATTGGCATTAAAACACGTGGAGGTGACACACAGTGGGAAGAGATGCTTTGGTCTGGATTGACCCCCAGCTGGACAATTTGTATTTTGCACCCCATTCTGTATACAGGAACCATGATATAAATATCCTAATTTAAAAAATGTAACTAAAAAATAAACATGACAGTTTCCTACCTGGGTAAAATGATTGTTAGCTTGACCTAATTTCCTTCTACCCAGCGATCTTGAGATAGCTGCGAAGCAGAATACTGGAATAAAACTAAAATCTGCATGTTTATGGAGAATATATAAATGAGTAGAAACAAAGCAATAAAAATAGGTGGGTTCCAGGCTAGCTGCTGCCCTGAAGTCCATGTGAGATGAGGACTGCTTCAGCTGGGAAGATCCCTAAGCCATTCTGAGGCAACCTCAGTTTTTCACAGCATAAAAGAAAAAACTGGTATAATTTGTCAATCGATGCTGCTATTACCATTACCAAAAATAACAGTGAAAACACCAAATGCTTAACTGCTGTGAGTATGTTTTAATAGTGTAACAATCTGACAGGAGTAATACTGCCTTAAAATTTTACGAGGTTGTATAACATCATTTATGACATGCCCTTTGAGCAGATGCTTCAACTAGAGGTTTTTCCAATGATGGGTAATAATTTTTCTTCTCTATACTGTTTTGCTTAAATCCCTTCTCAGAATGAAGTCCACTATGGAAACAACATTTCCTTAATGCCTTGTAATACAAAAATATAAGCCAATCAACAATATATGACTTATATATCTTGAGATTTGTCCCAACTAAAAATGTATCAATATGTCTAAATCCAAATTAGTAATACTATGGTAGCTTCATCTTAATATATACCATTGTAAAAGATGTTCAGGACTTGAGCTGGCACAATTCTTTTCACACACTTCCATAAAGCAGCTTAGAACTAAACCACCCGGATGATAAACAAAAACATAAACTATCAATAGAAAAATACTAGTTTATTTTAATTTACTTTCTTATAGAGAGACCTTACCTGATAAGTACTGTATACTTCCAGTAGAGTTCTTACCTCTGAAGAGGTTATTAAAAATGGAGCTTATATCCTTGCTAGTTCCACTTAGTATTTATCTGCTTAATTTCAAAGAAACGAGCCAAATTCCAAGATATTTAAGTTTTTCTCTTACACAACAATATTGCTGTTTTCATTTGTTGACAATAAATATTTCACTTGTGCTCTTTTCCTTTGAAAATTAACATTTTTCATTCAACCCAATGGGCAGCACTATCACCAAGCAAAAATTCCAAGAGGCTTCTCTACACAACAATACATGCTTAACTTTGGTTCACCTGGCTTGGCAATTATCTGCTCAAACTTACTGGAACAATTCTTAAAATACTGCAATATAGGAGCCTTTCTCTGTGATTCTGCACTCTATTTTCATGCTCCAGCAATCAAATTCTTAATTTCCTTGAGATTTGCTTGACATATAAAAGACAGCATTGGAATACTAAAATATAAATAATACTTCCCTATTACAAGTTGTATATTGCCTTAACTGATACTGTCTTTCAGAAATGGGATGTATGAAGTATTTTATCTTTAACATTTGAGGGCATATGCCTCAATCTGATAATGATCATACTCTCAAGAGGGCATTTACCATTTTCTCTCTGAATATACTAAAACATCCTAAATTGGGCTCTATAGCTTAGAACAGTAGATAAATCACGATTAAGTAGATGAGACATTTCTCAAACACAGGCATGAGAAATGCCTATGCTTGTATAGTAACCTTCTTAATGAAGAGGGCAAAAGGGTGCGTTTTATTGAGCATTTGTTATTATTTGGGAAACTCTGTTCTAAAATGCCCAATCTCTTGTCTCACAGCTTTCAAAAAAACTGCATATAAGAATAGAAAGCTTTTCTTCTGCTACAAGGGGATTTTTGAAAGCAAACCCCTTTAAGAGGCAACTCATCACTGCTCTGATAGACTGCTCTTGCTCAGAAGTTCTGGAACAGGTCAATTGGTTGCTGCTGTTCCATCTCAGAAGTCTTGCTTCTCTTGTTCTTGCTTGCTCCCCAAAGAAGCCTGGGTGTTTCTCGGTTTATGTGCTGAGGGAGCAAGGCAAGTAAAACCTGTAAGAGCTCCCTCTGCTTGGGATACTGTTCTTACTCTACCGCTTAGCAAACTGGCATTTGGCTCTTCATTTCCTATCTTGAAAGCATGCGAAATATATCCACACAGGAAAGGAAAACTGATTTTAACATTGATTTTATACATTTCAGTAGATGATGTTGTACCCATTTCTCAATCTCAACCTGAGCACATTTATCATTGTCCCCACCTTGTTATCTTCTTGGTAGAAAACAGCTTTGAGTCCTGAATCTTGGACTAGGAACCTGTATACAAGTTAGCCAACTTCCTTTCTCCCAACCCTGCCCCAGTATAGCAGAGATCTGAATTCTATTTTTCCACCACAAAGCTGTTGCAAAAGACTCCATGCAGTACTGTGACAGCTGGGAAACCCTTCTTAGTTATGCGATTAATTTTATCCCTGTTTACTAGCATTAATTTTAATACCCTTCTTGGACACTAGCTTTCCAGTAAAGCAGTTGGAGCAAAGTCTTGCTTCATTTGCCTTCTGTAGGACTGTTGGGTAATTATTTCATTTGCTGTCCCCTGACACTATGGCACACATGGTTATGATCTAGATGATTGTGCATTTTGCTTGGGCCAAACTGCCGTAGCTGTCACCACAGTGATAATGTAGAAGCATGCCCACAAAATTCCTGTTGATTTATTTATTGCTTGCTGACAGAACTTCGTTCTTCATCCAATTTGAAGAACTTACTATTTTTTTCTAATAAAAGATACAAAGTCATTTATTCTGATAATAAAAGACAAAGCTGCTTTGGTATGAAAAAAGAGGGGAAAAGAATACATGCAATAGAAAATATGCTAACATTTCCTGGAACAGTGGGGTATCTTATTGTCCATGTTACCAACACAATCCTTGTCAGCTACCTTTCTTCAGCAAACAGCTGTCCTTTTTTTCTTCTTTGGAGGAGAACACTTTTATTCCTAGGGAGACTTGGGTTTCTAGCATGCCCTGAACGACCTCAGAGTTCTTCAGATCTCAGCTAGACAGCAAAGCAAAACTACCCTTGCTTCTCCTTGGAGGGTTATCCTTTCTAGGTGTGGCTGACCTAGTCAATGGGATGCTACAAGGACATATTAAACATGGCCTGCAATTTACTTCTTTGATTGACTGATTGGTGCCCTGTTGTTTCACCATAGAGAGTAATGAAGGAGGTACCAAAATGTTAAAAACAAAAACAAGCAACAGAATAAAAAATAAATTAAAACATAAATTAAAATGGACACTAAAACCATTTAAAGCCTGTTTCAAGAGAAGTGTCTGTATATCTTTTCTAAACATTGAGAGACTGAGGACCAAACACAACTTACAGTGCAGGAGAAGGCCCTCTCCACATGACAGAAAGATGGGCCTCTGACACGTGGAACATACTCAGTATGGCCCTCCTGAAAGTCTTAACAGCCAGGTAAGTTTGTAACAGGACAAATGGGCAGGTCCAAAACTGTTCAGGGATTTAAGAGTAAAGAAAAAGACTTCCTTGTCAAGCTCATCTTGTTAATACCAACTTCTCAAATTGTGCCTGGTGAGCAATTGAAAACCAGTGCAGATCTTTCAACAGAGCATCTTGGGAAACCTTGCAACATTTAGCACCTGGCTGCTGCTTGCATCAGTTACAGCTTCCAGAGGCTTTTCAAAAGTAGCCCCATAAGCTCTACATTGCATCATCAAGACAGGATGTAGCTAAGGTTTGGATAACCGTTGCCAAATCCACTTGTATCACCATTGTAAAGAACCTGTCCTGTCATTCTGTTGTGGAGTAGCTGAACAACTTCACAAATTTCCTTAGGCATCCATAACAGGATGATCCAGAGAGCCTCCCTGTTTACAGTGTCAAATGCCTTTGTCAGGTCAATGAAGATAGAATAAAGAGGCTTGTTCTGCTCAATATACTTCTGGACTTGTCTCATGGCAAATATCATGTCTGCTGTACTCCATTTTGGCCGAAAGCCACAGTGTGCCTCTGGGAGGTTCCTTTCCGAGACATTGACAAGTCTGTTCAGGAGAAGGCAGTCAAAGATCTTGTCTGCAATGGACAGCAGTGAAATACCCCTGTAGTTTCCACAGTCTGATTTGCTTCCCTTATTTTTGTAGAGAGCCACAATGAGGGCATCGCAGAAGTCATCAGGCATCTCCTTTGTGGACCAAATGTTTTCCAAGATGTCTTAGAATGCCTGTAAGGGGTTTGGGTCTAGTGCTTTGTAGATCTCAGCAGGAATGCCATCCTGTCCTGTTGCTTTATTTGAGTTCATTTGCAAGACTGCTTTCTTGATCTCATCAGTAGAGGGAGGCAGTTCTATAGCATCCAAGGCTGGCAGCTGAGAAATCTGCTGTAAGACATCATGATTAACTGTGGATGGCCTGTGAAAAGTGTTCAGCCCAGCGGTTTTTCAGTCCTTCCTGATCTTTGATCAGGCTCGACCCATCAGACAACAGCAGGGGGGAGCATCCTGCTTTAGAAGGACCATAAACATAATGTTCCACCTGCTCAGCCTTTCTCTGCCACCACTTGCCCTGCGTTTCTCACAGTTCCATCTGTACTTTGGACTGCAGGTGCTTAAACTTGTCTTTCTTTGAGATATCAGATGATAGATCACTCTGCCACTTCTGCCAGTCTTGTTCTTGGCCCAGAGGGCTGCTGAAATGGTCTCATGGTTTTCATCAAACCAGTCTTGATGTGCCCGGGTTTTCAGTTTGAATACAGTTGTTGCAGTCTGTGTGATGACATCTTTAAACTGCATCCACTTTTTAGAACAGGTAAATTGCCAGAGAGTTTTTCCTTAAGTACATCTTGGAAACATTAGACTTGACCTGGGTCTTGCAGTCTGCCAATGTTAAATTACTTTCGGACAGTTCTTGGTTGCTTATAATGTAAAGGGGCTATGCGCAGTTTGAGGACCCACCAGACCAGCCTGTGATCTGTCCAACTCTCAGCACCTCACATGGCTTGTGTGATGGTGATGTCTTTAAGATTGCACTAACGTACTTTGTCATTGTCAAGTAGGTGCCAGTGTTTGGACCTGGGATGCATCCAGCTTCTTTGTACTTATTTGCAAGTCTGAACAGTGAGTTGTGCACAGATTGTGCTCAGCATATTTGCTCAGAAGCAGTAGGCCATTTGTATTTAGTTTTCCCACCCCATGTCTCCCAAGGACTCCATCCCAGCTGTCACTGTCTGTCCCCACCCTAGCGTTGACATCACTCAGAATGACGAGTTTGTTTGATTTCAAATAATCTGATCCAGGTCCTTATAGAAATTTTGTCTTTGTCTGGACTCATGAGAGTCGGTATGTAGGTGCTGCAATGGTGATCTACCAGGACTTACTGAGAGGAAAACAGAACTTCATAATGTGTTCATTTATTCCAATGGGTAGAGTAGAGATGTTCTTCAGCAGAGCTGTTTTGACTGCAAAACCTATTCTGTGAGTCCAGTTGTCAGTCTGTGGTTTCACTTTCCAAAAGAAATATCCACTCACTGCTTCCTATGATGAACCCTCGTCTGCCAGCCTGGTCTTACTGAGTGCAGCAATCTCAATGCTATAATAGCGAAGTTAGGCTGATATGAGTGCTGTTTGTCTTTCAGGCCTTGACACTTTGTCCCTATTCAGCAAGGTGTGGATGTTCCTGGCTCCTAAAATGACTTTTCTTTGCTTCGTTTTTCTTGATGCTTGACCACTAAGGAAATGATTAGCTAGCTGTATGTTGTGGGGCAGGCAATGTTTAGGGTACCTTTTCTAATCCCCTCCCTCATGCAAGGGTGGGCAGTGCTATCCTAGAAGGGCTGCCCAGTCGCCCTGGATGCTGCTGGGCATCTCTGCTGCCCTGGGTACTGAGATGAATAATCATTGGTCCAAGGGCCGCCCATGTGCAGATTTGTGACTACAACTGCCAGTGGTCATCTCCACCTGTTGCTTCACCACTCCCCCATCACCACAGGCTTCAACAAATTAGGTTTGGACTGAGATGATTTGCATTTGAGTTGTAGATGAAGATGAATTGCATGATGGAGTTGTCAGTGGAACAGCCATTACACAGGGGCAGTCCCATTCTCTCAGCATAAGAGACCTTAATCCAATGACATGGAGAACCATTATGGCTGGAGACCTCTCCTGCTGCAGTGGATGACCAAGATGTCTAAAAGTCTTGTTGTGCTCTTACTGGAGACTGATCAACACTCCACAACACCTGCTGGGCTTGCCTTTTTGACTGTTGGACCATTGCCAGTCTCCTCCATTCAATCTGCCAGGGCCAGACTTCACACACTGGGATAGACAAATCCCCTATCTCACCAAGAGATAAAGACCCATCAGCTACCCTCACCTGGGACATATGCTGAGACAGTTTACCGGGGTGTGGCCGCTGCATGTGTTACAGTTACTTGGAGCCACAGGTGAGAGCTAAGCGCCAGGTAGGGACCAAAGATGAATGAGCAGCCCTAGAAAGGGCATGGCAGGCTCCTCCACCAGAGATGCTACCCTTCCCTGTACAATATGTATACTGAAAATGTATATATTCTGCTCTTGTTTCTAGCCAAATGCTTTTTATTTTTCTGGAGAAGGACCTCCTCCTCCTCTTCCTCCTCCTCCTTTTTCTTTAGGAAATAAAGGTGTACCTGTTAACTCATTGTTGCTTGTTTCACTTGGGATATTTCCCCAACAGAACTACAATGATAAGGAGTTTGATTCTGACTGGGAAGGATGGAGGTTTAAGGCTTCCTGCCCCCATGCTGGGCTCCCTGTGCTTATTCTAAAGTTAGAAAAGTTGAAGTGGATTTCTTCCCTTTGGTGGCAAGAGGAATACTGCTTTACAACAATATATTTTTATATTTGTAGGCAAATAAAACTTTGCAGGAAGATTTATAAATGTGAGAAACAAACAAATGAATGAATGAATAATCATCTGCAGGAGCCAGAGGGGACTTTTCTCCAGGCTCATGGGAGAGTCACAGATCTAAAGGATCCGTAGTCTACTTCATCCTGCAGACTGGTTGCTATTCTATGCCAGAGGACAACTGGTATAGATTATTTCTGCCCTATAGATATCACTGAAAATGGGCTCATTTAAAAAGTGGGGAGATGGCCAGGGAAGAATGCAGGCACAGTAGGTTGAAGGCTTCATGGAAGGCTCTGATATCAGAGTACTGTGTAGCAGAAAATAAGATTAATTTGCCCATCTTGTGTTGTTTGTCCTTGAAAATAAAATGAATATTTCTTAACAGTCCCCCGGCAGCACCAAACTGATCTTGGATGACCCCCTGCAACCTAAACAGAATCAGATCTGGTTACTGCTTGGATAGAAGATTACCAAGAATTCCAGGGCTATAGGCTAGACTAAGATGTTGAAGGAAGGCAAGAGCAACCCTTATTGTTGCCAAGAAAACAGTTGAACTTGAGGAAAACTTTATGTTACAGTTTAGGGAAGGAGGGAATTAAGCAAGTGAAAAGATGGGTTCCCAAGGATCTAGTTTCTAATAGTTCATCTTGCTCAATAAATAGTGTAGCATACAGTAGGTTGGCTGAGGTCATCAGTGGATGAGAGGCAGAATTTAGTTTGAAACTCCAATCCAGTGCAGTCAAACTGTTGCTATGAGGAAGCACAAGGGGCTACCCTTGGAATACAGCTGCAGTAGAAACAAGGCTTCTGAGGGTCTTGGGATGTAATGGTATGTGGGAATGATATAGGGAGACAGGTGGAAGAGCTGCAGACTAGACAATGGTCATACAAATGGCAGCTGAGTCCACAGAAGGAATGTGAGTGTGGCAAACGTCTCAGAAGGGACCCTCCCTAGTTTCCTGGACTGTAAAGGCGAGAGAGGAGAGAGATGTACTTTCAGACTTGCAAAATTCTGTTAATGTAACCCTACAATAAAGCTAGAGCTAGTACTTCTGGATGCACTTCTTGTCTGGACTACCTTGTAAGGCTGACATCAGATTGCTCAAAATAACTATCACACACACACACACAGTAGCTCCTGCCTACAAATGACAGGCATTTTGTTGGTTTCTGTATAAACCTCAGGAATCATATTCTTTAATTACAGCTCAGTGATGACACAGGTTATTAGTTCTGGGTGATAACTTCATTAATTTCCACATTAAATCTTTACTGCAGTCAGATTTAGCTCAGCATCACTTCATTAGGTGCCAACTGGTGCTCTGATCCTAAACATCACCGTCAGCGTATCTGCCAGCAATAAGATTGCATTTTATGATGTTGCAAACTTATGGTTATTTTCTTGGGGGCCATGAAAAAAATGTAAATGTTGGAATTAGTTGATCTATAATGTTTTTTATCCATCTACATTACTTGATTTTAATAAATAAATCAAGCCAATAATTAATGTGTTTAGAAAGCATAGCAATTGCCCACTCCTTCAATGGCTCTGTATGGCTTACAAAATACAGTAAAAACATCATTTGCATGAAAAAATAAAGCAAGCTAATCCTGGAAAATAAATACGTATTTATGTACATAAATAAGTAGCCTCCTCCTACATGATAATAAGGAAGGGACTCACTTCAACCCCAGGGACTATTTATTCCATAAGACAGGCCCTGCTGCAGAGTTGACTAAGTTGGTTGTAGATATCGACCAGTTTCGTGATTAGATCCATAAAATAATAATTCAGAAATATAATCAAAATCATCATCTTTTTCCTCCTTTGGATTAAGGATATCTTTTCAAACTTGGTAAGGAAAAGGCCATATTAGAAGAAAGTATTCAGCAAGGCATCCTCAGAAATTCAGAGTTACAGAAAAGCATATATATAGCCCTTTACCATAAATACTCCCTTTTCTTTTTAATTCTTTGTCATAGCCATAGCTATGTAACCATCACAGAGAATTCTTGCATATGAAATGCTTTTTGCAGGAATGTCTATAGACCCATTTTGGAGTAAGAAGTATGCTCAGAGATGCTCAGCTTTTTGCTTTGCAAATCTTGGTGTCAAATATTCTCCCAACAATGTCTAAATATACTAATTTCCTAAACATTTATACTGGGATTTAATATTTCCTGCCATATATTTCTATCATTCAACATATGACAACTGGTATTTCATCACCAGCATTCAGTGGTGTTCGAATGGCACCAGATCAATATGATATGCAAGGATACGTATGCGAAGATCCAAACAGGGATGTAAAAATCCAAGAAAATTAGTGTTAATATAACATTTCAGAAGGTTTGCATGCATTATGTTCCAACTATTATAGCTACCTTATAAGCATGGTACTGTTTTAACCCTCTCACTTAGGGAACTGAGACAGAGACAGAATGAGTTCATGGCTGAAGCAAGATTTTGACTGTGGATTTCCTGATCTGGAGCTTCACCACCATGGTACTCTGTATTGAAACCAACAGGGAAGGGTGAATGATCCTCTCCTCATAGTGTGAAGATGAAAAGGAGTTACCCCTCACATGTGCAGATTTCCATCTTCTCTCCTTCCTATCAAGCTCCTAGATAACGTAGCAGCTCCTGAACTTTTGTACCCTTGAATTGCCTGCTCATCAGGGCATAGGTGAGAGGTGTCTTCTCCATGTGCATGCCAAAAATGTAAGTATTCCTGAGAGATTATCAAAATGCTGTAAAATGAAACATCTCATTCTGCTTGCTGTCTTCTTTCTTAGCAAGGAGGAAAAAGGAAAACTGCTTTCATCGCCCTGCTCTGTTCCTATCTTAAGAGTCAGTTAATAAGTTCTCATTAAGCCAAAACAAACATAATGGCCATGGTGACAAGAAACATAACTTACAACCAGAACGCAGTTGCCAGAGGTACTTATTCTTTCAAGCTGGGTTATATATGTCCTACATGGACTTATGCATCCAGGACAGGCTGATTTTACACCTCCAGGTGATGAGCTACCAGACTGGTCTTTCAGTCCTTTTTGGAACAGTCCATTTTGGAAGTTGCTTTTTGATGCTTGATTATGATTACCTTCTACACGAGCTGCTTTGAAGGAAATCCTTTAAATACAGTTTGCTTTCTATAAATATACTTGGAATGCCAATTGAACAACCTAGTCTTTTCCCAATTTTATATGGAAACATGGCCTACTGAGATTAATGAGACCTGATGCAAAATACATATGCATGAATACTCTTTTACTCTAAAGTGCATATTTCTTCATTGAGTTTCCAAAATAATGTTATTCACATTTGTTTTCATCCTCTCCTAAAAGCCCAAAGCAGTGCAGATCTGTCCTCACCACCACCTTCTTTGATCCTCATATTAAGCTGAGAAGTATAATAGCTCAAAATTATACACATCTGAATGAGGTTTTAAATTGAGGTCTATATAGTCCAAGATTAAAATTCAAAACACAGTACATAAAAAACAGCTATGCTGGACAATTAAGAGTACCCCTAGTGCAGACTCCCATTCCCAACCATGGCCACAGATGAGGACTCCACAAGAAGAACCTGAAAGCAATATAATCCTCTCCTGCTATTGTTTTCCAGCAATAGGCTTTGATTCAAAAAGTGAAATAAAGCCATTATAAATAGAAGTCCCTGAAAGCCTGATTATCTCCCCTGAATTTGTTTAATATCTTTGAAAAAAATCCAAATCAAAGTTCATCATATTTTCTGGCAGTGAATTCTATAAATCCTTGATAGATGAAGAAATACTTCCTGTAGTCTGCTCTAACCCTATTGTCAGTCAATCGAATTGGGTGACCCCAAATTCTGAGAACAGGAGAAAAATGCCTACATTTCCTCCATTTTGTCAAGTGCATGGTTTTACAAGTCTCTTTCAGCCTTACTGTCATACATCTGCTGAAGTAAGCCTTTCAGAGTGGCATAGAATCTCAATTTTGTTTTAAAAAAAAATTCCCTAAACAGTTCCCACCCACTCCAACCTAGTGGTGATTTCCGTACATGGAAATTTCCCGCTCCCCACAATCATGATCCGTTTCTTCTTTATTTGGGTGCCTTTTCTGGTTCTATGTCACTCTTGTTGAGATGAGATGATAAAGGCAATATACACTACTCCAAATCTGGGTAGGGAAACACATTCTTCTTGACTCCTCGCAATCATATTGACAAATGCATGTATTTTCTAGGCAGCAACAATGAAAGAGTCTGCCAGTGCTTTTTTCCACTTCCCAGTCTAGTCTATAGACCTGGGATTGCTGTTCCCTTCCAAATATCGACCAGATCCAATCCTGATCGACCAGATCAGCCACGATTTGTAAATATTTCCTCCTGCCGCGATAGGTAAGGCTGCATTAAGCAATTACATGAAGCTGTTATATATAGCCATTATTATCAGTTTCCTAGCTGATACCGTTAACTGATGAATTGGAATAATTCATCATTAAATATTATAATCTTCAGGGAAGACGTTTTATAGTCCTTGGAGACAGAATTAAGTGGATAAGCTAGATTGTTTCATTATATGGTTGACCTTTTTCAGGTTTCAGGGACTTGTTCCAGCTTTTCCCAGTCTGAAATTCTCCAGGAACATTGAACTATAAGCTCCATCAACTCCTATGCACAAAGAGCGCACAAAATTAGGGAGTCTGGCATTCATTGTAAAGGATCCTCTTAGAGATGTGATGAATTTGAGTAGATCCAAAGTCTATGACCTCCTTCCAAACAAGAAAAGAAGCCATAGCAATAAATTCAGGGCAGTAGCCAGCAAAGGAGAGAGGGAAGCCACCTGCTAACTGACATCAGAAAAGAAATATAATTATTTGCTTCTGTGCTTTGTAAATCCCTGGCTAATAAGGCTGCACTTTCAGAGGTAGGCTTAATAACAGATACGGTGGAGTAATTAGAAGAATAGTCAGCTAGTGTCCACATTTAAATAAAATTTCTTCCTTTTCTTCTGTCCACTGATAATCCAGGATCAGAACCAGAATGAAAAAACTAAGTGGCTCTCATTAGAAATGTTAGCCGCTGGACCTGCCTAGGCTACAACAAAAGGAGGCCTTTCCTGCCATTGGGTACAACTATTTAAGACTGGTGATCTTTTCACTCTGTACTAAGTTCCTGAGTAGTTTTGTAGTGTGGAGAGCAGTTCCCTTCCCAGCTGTGGGAAATTTTAACAGGTGGTTTAAAAATAGTTACAACATTGGTGACCTTGGTTCAAGTCCACCCTCAGCCATGGAAATCCACTGGATGACTTTGAGCCTGTCATTCTCTCTCAGCCCAACTTATCTCAAAGGGTTATTGTGGTGGAGAAAAAAAATGGGAGGAAGAAGTGCTATAACCACTGCCTTGAGATGCCAGTGGAAAGGTGGGATATGCATCTAGCGAAGAAATCATAGAACTTTGGCCAGTAATTTCCAAACTGAAAGCACCATGATAGAGTTGCTCATGTGCAAACACTGAAATAATTCAATATTTCTTTGAACTCCAAATAATCACTTATAGAGCAGCTACTTGGCCATTGCACTCTTTTCATCTTGCTTTCTTCCATTTCTTCAGAGACAAATCATTCTGTTGTGTTTTCTCATTAGGTCAAGTGTGTGATTGGATTTTTTGGTCACTCTAACATACAGGCGATAGAAATCCATGGTCCTAGAAGAGTTTACCCAATGAATTTCTGCATGAATAACTATCCTGATCTTGCTACTCTCCAATAAAGAGGCATATTCAAAAGGTACATTCCTTCTGTTTCCACCAACACCTGAATTCTGTTTTGAATTCCATTTTGGAAATTTCACTTTCAAAATCTGAGGCTAATTTTGAATATTTACAATACTAATGTGGTATTTGGATAAAATAATGTCAGCTGTAATCAACTGTTAACAAAAAAGAAAGAAAAACTTGTCTCTATGCACTGCCTGATTTTCAGTTTATAAGAAAGGAGAGAAAGGGGAAACATTTGAGCCAAGGCCTTAGGATATGATACAGAATACAGTACAAATGTCATTCAGTCCAGCCCTAGTGCTCAAATTGATTTTCTGGTGGCATAGCTGTATCAGCCTATTTTCTGTGCCACAAATTAAACTGCTTCCTATTGGAAACTGAATGCTCCAATACCTTAATAATAACTCGAGAGCAGGGAGAGATTAGTTTCACCTCCTGTAATTTTTCTGCTATCCAGATTTGGAGGCTATATTTAGGGCAGGAGAAAATCTCAAAGGATTTACAATTGCAGAGAGAATAATGCCAACTGCTTGCTGTGGTCCAATATTGTGCCCTTGATGTGTGTGTGCATCAAATAAAATGTTCAGAGAATTCCAGTTTTGGCTTAGCATATCTTATTCTTCTACCACTCTGGGACGTATTCTTGGAAACCAAGTGAGTTTGTGGGAAATTGCACAGATTAACTTATTCAGCAATGAGCCAGTGAGGAGTGGATCTTGCCCTGGAAAAAAGGGGAAGAGCATTTGTGCCATTCAGAAGTTGACAGCAGAAGAGGTCTCACTGCAAAAAGCAAGAATGGAAGCTCCTGTTCCATATAGTGATTGAAACAAAAAAAGAAAAGAGTTAGCAGGGGGCATCCCGTCCAATTGTGCCTGGAAATGATCTTTCTGTCTTAGATGGAAGGCTGCATGGATGGAATCCTGCAAAACTTGTCATTTTAACTAGAACTAAATGATGGTCCTACTTAAACTTTTTTTACGATCTACTTGGGAGAAAAATGCCTCTGGAAAGTGAAGTGACGCTCTATCATTTTGCAAACTTTGCAGCCCCAGCAGAGACAAGCTGCAGCCTAGCCCAATTGGGGAGAGGAAGAAACAGCACTATTGTTCCCTCCCCTTGCACAGCAGCCAAGTCTCATCCCTGTGGGGCAGTTTTGTAGGCTCTGTGAAGTGGCAGCACGTGTTTTGCCTGTACCTAATTCCAAAAACTATTTCACTTACTGCAGAGTAAAGATGCTTCTAGCTTCTATTTCTGTTTAATTTAGTAATCATTTTTATTGTTTCTATAGGATATTTCTCTAACTATCAAAATGTTGATGCTCTGACCCATCCAGCCAGCAAATTATGATTGGCATAAACTATTGGGCAATTCTCCTACGGAGACCCCAATGAAATGAAATGGGGATGTGGTTGCCCTTTATCTGCTTCATGCAGTATTTCCTACCAATGATGCAAATGTGAGTGATGCTAAAACAGAGCAAAGAGTTGCCACATCTGAGGAGGCCTTGTATGGTTCATGACTTATGAAGAATATGCATGTCCAAGTCTGAGAAAATGTATTGAAAAAAAAGAGCTTTGAATCTGGGTGATTTACATATCTGTTCAATAATAAAAACAAAAAACTATCCTGCCTTGTCAAATGTACAAATTTTGACAAGAAAATAAAAACTCATCAAAATCCAGTTCAGCCTTACTAAATAAAGTTGAGAAAAGGAGAGGGAAGATTGCAGATCCGATCAATCACGCAATGTTTGTTTGGCATGAGTCTGGTCTTGTTTTCCAGATTTTTCTAGCACAACAATGAAGGCTGAAGTGCGATCTGCCTCTAAATTATTGCAATTTTAAAGGTGACATGAGCTTTACTGTGTGCACGCAGCAAGAGATGGGGTTAATTAAAAAAAAGGAGAAGTGATGCTCAAATGTTGATGTTATGAAAGGTGCTCCTCAGAACTATTTCTCTTCATACTGCAGCATCTGTCAGCTCATCTTTATGACAGGCAAATGTAATGCAAAATGTATCAACATGAATATTACAGGGAGGTGAGAGATTCTGTTTCTAATTGCTTTTTGAGAAAAGAGGGCTTAGGCAAGGCATTCGTGCAAGATATATGCTTCGTTTTCATTGAGCTTTGCTAAAATTCATCCACGGAAGTTGTTTTAAAGCCAAAGAACTTAATCTTTCATCCTTTATACAGCATTTTTCTCTGCACTTCTAATTTGTTTGCATATTATATTATATTTGTTTTTGTTTTGTTTTTTCACTTAGAGGCTAATTGAACTGTGGACCTACCCTAAAGCCATAGTAGCCTAGGTAGATTGTTCTGTTTTTATCTGCCCTTATCAGCATGCCAAGTTACAGCAGATGAAATGGTTGAAAAAGACACCAAACCTAGCAAAGGTATAAGGCCATTAAGAACTGGTGGCCCTAATTCCTAAGTCAGACAGATCAAGCCTGCCAACATGAGACAGTCATAGATAAAGCATCATCCAGAAGAGAACTCACCAAACTATTTCCTGACCTATAAAGTGCGCAGGAGACAAAAATACATCATGGTAGGCGTAGACTTTTCCTGCTGTTTTGCAGTGAAATGGGCCCAACAAGAGTCTGATGAAAGTGAATATGGGCATTCTGCTCCAGTGAATTCATGGCTGTGCAAATACAATGTAAATGTAAATGCATCAAACCAAATCCAGCATCTGTCTTTTTTTCCCTTGCAAAGTAGTCTGAAAATCCATGGGGAGCAGGTGGTTGTACTGCATTAAGTAACCAAGGATCTTCTTTAAAAAAAGAAAATCTGTCCTTTGAACAAAAACTTTATCCACTCACAGCATAGCAGGGCTTCGATCATTTGGAGAGCTCAAGAAAAGCTGCCAAACCTTAACCCTATCAGGAAACCCATATTGCTATAAGCATAGTGTAACTGTACCCTCTAAGCTCTCCCCTACAAAATTTTCTATGGATTTAAAATAATAACAATAACAATAACAATAATAATAATAAGTGACAAGTTGGCTACAGGACTCAGGACTGTTGGCTAAGCAACCAGGGCCAACAGGTACAGGACTACTGTAAGAAAAGTTGTTCACCCGTTGCAAATATATGAAGACTGGAAACAAAGAAATAATGATCTGCTATTACAGATCAAGTCCAATGAGTAGAGGATATCTGAAAAGAATGCACCACTTCTGGAAAGAACATCCAGAATCAAAAAATAACAGAACTGAGGCTAGCAGATCAGTGTCGATTTATAACAAGAAATAAAGTATTCACAGAAGTAGAATGGGAAGAACTGCAAAGGTATACCCAGGGCAAAGAAATTGAAGCATTGCCAGAAGTTGCTCAGAGTCTACACCAGAGGCAAACCAGGGGGAGTCAGCAGTAGAGGAAGCCAGCATAGCTATTGAATAGTTTTCATTCCCAAACCAGGCACCCTCTCCTCTGCCTTCTTCTCAGAAAGAACAAAGCCACCTAACTAAAAAACAAGAAGAATTGAAACAAAGAATAACTGAGCATCTAGAACAGAACAAAAAGAACAGAATAAGGTTGCCTGCATTGAAGTTTGTTACAAAGAAACAGCTAGCACAAGTATTAAAAGATGTCAATACTATAATATCAAATATAAGCACCAGCTCACTGCAAGAAACAAATCAACTAATGCACAGCATGGCCACAGTTATAACTGAATAACTTGGATGCAAAATCAACAAACAAGGAAAAATGCCGAACAGTGCACCACCAAAATGGAAGATCAGGTTGGAAAATAAGATCTGTGTGCTAAGATCAGATGCAAGCAAGCTAGAACAGATGAAAGAAAAGAAGCTGAAAAACAAGAAGACCAAAGAATACCTGATATATATCACTTAGAAATAAGGAAGATTTAAAAAGCACTGGAAATAATAAAGTGGCAAATAACAGCCATAGCCAAAAAGATCAGCAGATATAAAGGTCAAATTGCATACTATAGGCAGAATCTCCAATTTCAGCTGAATCAGAAATGTTTCTATCAATTCATCAATGAAGAAACTGCAATGAACCAGTCAACACGTCACAAAGAAGAAACAGTGCAATTCTAGGTGCAGCTATGGGGCAACCCAAAGAAATACAAGAATGCAGCTTGGATAAAGGAGGTGGATAAGAATAAAAAAGAAGCTGAAATGAAAGAACTTGTAGAAATGGCGGAGAAAAGGGCAAGGAAGATCAAGAATTGGTCAGCACCAAGTGAAGATGAACTGCATGGTTTTTGGTTGAAACATCTGACTGGTCTACACCCACTTACTGCCAAGGAGTTTAACAACATACTGCAAGGAGATGAAATGGAAGATCTGGCAAAACCTTCCTGATAATGAAAGATCCAACAAAAGGGGGCAGCACCAGGCACCTACAGGCCAATCACCTGCTTGCCAACAACTTTCAAATTGCTAACTGGTGTGGCAGCTGATATAGTCCAACAGCATCTACTTGAAAACAAGCTCTTTCCACCTAAGCAGAAAGGAAACTGCCCAAATAGCAGAGGAACAAAAGATCAACTCCTAAATGAAAATATGATGTTGGAAAATTGCAAGAGAAGGAAGACCAACTTGAATGCAGCTTGGATTGATTACAAGAAGGCATTCAACTCCCTGCCATGTGATTGGATAATGAAGTGCCTAGAAATAACAGGAATCATTAGAAATATTAGAAGCTTTGTGCAAAGATCAATGGCACAATGGAAGACACAGTTGCTGGTCAATGGTAATAGACTGGGAGAAGTCAGTTATCAAGAAAGGAATCTTTCAAGGAGACTCACTATCACCACTACTGGTTACCATTGTATTGATTCCTCTGTCAACAATACTGAACATGTCAGGCCATGGCTATCAAACATCAAAAATATCTGCCAAGCTATCCCACCTCCTTTATATTGATGATCTGAAGCTGTATGGAAAAACACTATCTGAAATAGAATCACTGTTCAACACTGTCCAAATATACAGCCAAGATACTGCATTGGAGTTTGGACTGGACAAATGTGCCACCTTGAAGAAAATCTTAAAGTCCAAACTCAGTGGAAGAAATACCATCAAGGCAATTAACACCTGGGCAATTCCAGTCATTAGATACACAGCTGGAATAGTGGACTGGACTCAAGCAGAACTAGAAGCCCTGGATATGAAGAACAGAAAAATAATGACAATGAATCCTACCTTTCATCCACGCAGCAATGTTGACAGACTGTACTTACCAAGGAGCATAGGTAGGCATGGAATGTTGCAAGTACACCAGACAATTGAAGAAGAAAAACAGGGCACTAGAAGAATATCTGAGGGACAGTGAAGAAGTTGCACTGAAGCTAGTACACCATGAAGGCTTACTGAATGCTGAAGAAGCCAAATGGTCTACAAGAAAGACCAAATGAAGAATAGAAAAGAGACATGGCAAGGCAAAGTATTACATGGCCAGTACACAAAAAAACTAGCAGGCAAAGCAGACAACAACAAGACCTGGCAATGACTAAGAGCAGGAAAGTTGAAGAAAGACACAGAGAGACTAATTCTGGCTGCACAAGACCAAGCCTTAAGAACAAATGCATACAAAGCCAGAATTGAGAAGACAGCAACAGACAGCAAATGCTGCCTCTGCAGAGAAGCTGAAGAAACAGTGGACCAGCTAGTTAGCTGCTGCAAGAAGATCGCACAGACTGACTACAAACAACAGCAATGCAAAGTAGCAACAATGGTGCACTGGAATATCTGCAAGAAATACCATTTGCCTGCAAGCAAGAACTGGTGGGACCACAAAACAGTCAAAGTAATAGAAAATGAAGAAGCAAAAGTGCTCTGGGACTTTAGAATTCAGATAAGCACCTGCCACACAACATCCCAACTTAATTGTTGATAATAAAGACAAAAAAGTCTGGATAGTGGACACTGCAGTGCAGCAGAATAGAAATGAAAGAACTGGAGAAAATTGCAAGATACAAAGACCTGAAAATAGAAATAGAATGACTATTACAAAAGAAAGCAAAGATAGTACCAATAATTATAGGCGCCTTAGGTGTGATCCCAAAACATCTGGAGCACTCTCTCTCAGCCCAGTTCACCTCACAGGTGTCAGGTTCAGCCGGCACTGCATGCCTAGGAACTTGCCCAGCCGCGCTTTAGTCAATTTCACCGCTCGAGCGCTAGCGCAGAGAGAGGAAATGCGAAACCGCAAGCTAATGAATGGGCCACCTGGCGCCACTTCACTAATCTGGAGCGGATGCTTTGTGTTAACGCCAGAGGGCCGCGGGCGCTATAGACAAAGGAGAGAGCCGCGGAATTGAGGAAGAGATCAGCGCGAGGGGATGCTCCCGGCTGTGCGTGCGACAGAAGCCCCAAGGAAGGCAACAACCAGGCCACAGGCAACAACAATCAAAGAAACAAGAGAACTGGGCTGAACCTGCCATTCCAGTAGAAGGGGGGGATTACAGGGGGCAATCTGCAATCTAATTTGTAATATGTAACCTAGCAACGGGGCCTGCGAGGGGATTGAGACAACTATAAAGGAGTAAAGTAAATGTACCAAGCCAGTCCTGGCTTTGCTTGTGACTGCTATGTTACGCATGAGTAAACCTCTTTTGTGAACCACTCGTGTCACGGGAGTTTCTCTGTTGAACGGGGCAAACCTTACAACAGGGTTGTTATTGTGTGGAAAATAAGAGGAGGAAGGAGTATTAGGTATGGTTGCTGCCTTGAGTTATTTATAAAAATAAAGACAGGATGAAAAAATCTAAAAAAAAAAAAAGCAATGGCCAATTGCTTTCCTTTCTATGGGTGGCTCTTGCTGGACACCAGTCACCCTCTGCAAAGGGGCCAGAGGCCATGCCACTGCCATTTCCTCCTCCTTCTCCACCTCACAGCTCAGCCTCACCAGCATCAGACAGAGGACTTGTTGCTTTGCCTGCGCTGAGGCAGCTGGTGAAGCCATCACCAAAATGGCCACCTGAGGAGGCAGAAGAGAAGCCGAATGGAAAGCTGCTACGCTTCCTCTCTCACATGGGCTAAGTGGATATATTTAGGAACTACAGGCTGGATGGTTTCTGGTGGTGGGCCACATCCAACCCATGGGCGTCGGTTGCCTAGCCCTTATCTAGATCTCTCTCTCTCTCTCTCTCTCTCTCTGTAGAAGGTTGAACTAAATTTCTATATACACAAATACAAGAGTAAAATGTACATATATGCATGCAGAATAATCAGCTTTAAAATCAAATCTCCTTTCTAGCATTTTCCCTGTTTTAGCTCTGTAAGGCCTGCTGCAGGTTTTGTTACAGATTTTCAGTAGCACAGTGGTGATCACATTTGTCTGACGTGAAGAACTTCACTGCTTCAAAATCTGACAGAAATGCATTTTTTAAAACATTATTATTTCTCTTTCTCTGAGCTACCTACTTTCCATAGGGAATTTTTTTAAAATAAGTCTACAGGTATACCATTTCATCCTGAAGTAGTGGAAAATTAAATAGCTCAGAGAAGAAGACACAGTAATTTTTAAGACATTCCTACAACATGTCTGTTGTAGTAAGGCAACGCTTATCAGGCAAGTGTGGTTATTGTGTTACAACCATATGACAGCAAAGATTAGACAGCTACAGGATAGTGATCATTGATCCAGCTGAGGGGCATTCCTGCCTCTGCACAGTAACCAGTCAGAGCGAAGACGTTTGTTTTTATCTATCTATCTATCTATCTATCTATCTATCTATCTATCTATCTATCTATCTATGTATGTATGTATATGTATGTGTGTGTGTGTCTGTGTGTATGTATATGTATGTGTGTGTGTGTGTGTGTGTGTGTGTGTATATATATATGAACAGTGGCAAGCAAACAGGAAAGCAATGTGGAGACAACACCGGCTAAAAAAATACTTTCAACCTAGAGCAGGAAAAGATGGGTGGAGGTCACATTCACAGCAAGCTGAGGCTGTGTGGAAGATTGTGTTCATTCCTGCCCTCCAGCAAAAGTTGATGGTTTGCACTGATCTTCAGGCAGTATATCAGTGAGGATGGGTCCTCTGCCTTATTTATGAAAGCAATATCTGGTGAGATTCTGGGAGGATATGGATTAACTGTGTCCATCTGAAATCACACTTATACGTGTGTTTTATGCATTAGCACAGATTAATGATTTTTCTGAATCATTACACCAGCTGCATCTTTTATAAGGGTTGCCTAACATGGGGCAGAAACCACATTGGTTGCTTTCATGGGTGACTGGGGGGATTTGGATGAAGGAAGCTTAACCATCCTTGTCCTCCTAGACTTCTCAGTACCCTTTGATATCACAGAATCCTTCTGGACTACTTTGAGGGGTGGGAATTTGAGGCACTGTATTACAGTGTCTTATAATGTCTTGCAATGTTTCAGTTCCTATCAGAACAGGCAGATCCATTCAGGGAGTATGTATGTATGTACTTATTTATTTATTTACTTCTTCATTTAGGTTTAGAGGCTGCTTCGCTCCCAGTGACTCTGGGTGGCTTGCATCTCAAAAGTAGGAAACAATAAAAGGAAAGAAAAAAGACATGTATATCGAGAACAGACAAGCTGACTTATCAAAAGAAAACTAACAGAGGCTCATCAGCCACTCTAACTGCTGGCCTGAGAGCAAAGTTAGGTTTTCAAAAACTTGCAGAACAGCTACAGGGTGGGAACCTTATAGGGTGATGCTGTTCCAGAGGGCAGACACCAGGAGGGAGAAGATACATTTCCTAGGTTCCAACAGATGACATTCTTTAATTGAAGGGACCGTGTCCACTCTGCCTGATCTTATTGGGTGAGCAGAGATAGACAGCTCCTCAAATAACCAGGCTTTATGCCATGAAGAGCTTTACAGATGATAATCAGCACCTTGAATTGCACCTGGAAGCCAACTGGCAACCAATGCAGCTCACAAAGCAGTGGTGACATATGGGCCCTGTGGGTTGCTATATGGTGCCTCAGGGCTTGGCTTCCCCATATCCTGTTTAACATCTATATAAAGGTGCTGGGAGAGATCATCTGCCAATTCAGGATAAAGTATCATCAATATACTGATAATATCCCATTGTATATATCTGCCATGGGCCTAGTGGGAGATGCAGTAGAAATTATGACCCAGTGCCTGGAGGTGGTCAAGGTATAGATGGAGAGAAAATCTATTTGTTCAGGAAACAACTTATTCCAGAACTGTACCAATTATGACTTTCAGAGGTGCTGTGCTCCCAGAGAGAGAGCAGGCTTACAACCTGGGGGCTCTTCTGCACTCACGTCTCTGCCAGAAAAGCAAGTAGAAGCTGTGGCCAGCTTAAGATGGTGTGCCAGTTGCCACCAGATGAGGATGGTTGCTTTGCCATCTCTTATCTAGTTTATTGTAATCTACATGGAGCTGCCTTCGAAGGGTACCCAGAAACTTCAGTTAGCTCAGATGTGTTTCCAAGTGTAGCTCAAGGTGCTTGTTGCTACATTGAAAATCCTTTATGGCTGAATATCTAAGAGACCAACTTTCCCAGATAGACTCTGCCTGCCTGATCCAGTTGGTCAAGGAAGACATGCTAAGAATCACATCTACCAGGAGGTGCACTGAGAAACAGCCATATGGCAGATGTTCTCTGTAGGGTCTCCTCTCCTATAGCCCACTCCTCATAGCATTCTGAAAGCTAGTAAAAAACTTGTTCTTCCGAAAGCCCTGTCAGATCGAGTTGCTGATGCCAATATTAATTTTAATGTATGCATGTATTATTTTGTATTACTTATTACTGTTGCATTGCTTTACAGTTAGTTTCTGGACACTGCCTAGAATCTGTTTGGACTGAGGAAGTGTAAATAAATTGAATTAATGACTTAATAAATAAGCAAACAAACCTAGCAAAATCAATCAGCTGTTAGCAAGCTCAGGCTCAAAATCAAAGTATTATTTCACTAACTTCCACTTGTGATAAAAAGTGACCATGTCACAGAGTCTCTTATATCAGCACATCATTAACAGTATGCATGAATTTTCATTCCACTTACTGACAGTAAGGAAACAAACACTAGAGAAACCAATGGTCTGCAGATTCTCCCTTTGCATCCAGAATAATTGAAATGGAGATGCCAGGGAGGCTAAGAGAAAAAGCAAGCAAGCACTTTCAGATAAAATTAGGTTTAATCCAAATCCTGGACATTATGACCAGTATGCATTTTACTCTTACTCTGTTTCCTTTTCCCATTTTGGCTTCTCATCAGATTCTTGACACACACAAAAATTCTTCCTAGACAGCACAGCCATTCAATTACAATTAATTACAACAGGTATACTCAATCCCAGAGAGAGGTGGGGAATGGGGAGAGGGGAGTGGGAAGTGTCTTAAAAAAACACTTTCACCCAAATTTCAAATTCCATGAGTTTTATTAGGTAAGTATTTTCCAGCTACCATGATATTTCAGAGTGGCATCTTATTGGCACATTTAATTTATTATTTTGGAAATAATTCAGTGGTGGGGCAGGAGGCAAATCTAATATAATAAAGTAGCTGTGAATTCACCAGCTAGATGTAAGTAAGCCACTATTCTCTCCCTGCCAAACTGCAATATGTGGATATTAGAGTACAGGGTACAGTAATTGTAAAATCACTGATACATATATGTTAAAATTATCTTTGATTGTCCCAAAGTGCTGTAAAACTAGGGCTGAGCCAAACTAGTCCCCTCAGTCTACATGTCTCTATCCGTACTAAAAATCACCCTCCAATTTCTTGTATTTTCAACCCGAGAATGGGAGCTGTTTCGATGCTACTTTCCTTCATCCCGTTGTCCTCGACTTCATTTGCTGCTGTTGTTTAATCCAGCTGGCTATAACAAGGCATCTGATTCTGTCAGTGATGTTGGAAATAGCATTGTAATATCTTCAAATAAATCACAGGATTTAGGAGAAGAAAATGGTGTTAGGGAGAGGAGCAGCACCGGTGGGGACAAAGGCCTCTGAAAGCCTTCATATTTGTCTTTTTTATACCTCATTTAACTGCATGCAATGTACTAATTTAAAATTACCCTTAAATCAGAGATGTGCTTCAGAATTAGAAGTGGTCTTGTAGAGAGAGTTCAAAGTAGGGCTGAGCTAGAATACAAACATGTGTACATATGCACACTCACACACACACACTCACACTCACACAAGCATTCATCTCATGTTATTTAATCGCTTATACACCTCACAGCTGTTCAAACATACTTGAGCACTTGCACCATCCATCCATCCATCCATCCATCCATCCATCCATCCATCCATCCTTCAGCCCACTTCTCTTCCATTCCCACCCATGCTTTCCATTTCTGTTTTGTTCACTCTATCTATCCTTTCACAAAGATACAAGCCCAGACGCCTATCTAATTCTTTGTCCCTACCTTCTTCCTGGGAAGGGGAAAAACAAGGTCAAAGTGGGAACAGAACAAAGTTGTCATTGACAGTTCAGTATGCTTTCTTGCTCTGTGTTAAGTAACAGGCTTTGCTTTCTTATTGAGCAGCACAACAATACAGCAAGCTGGAAGATACAACTGGGGGGGGGGGGTCTTAGGGGAGCTCGAGGTGGTGTCCATGGCACTTCTTTCTCCTATTTTCCCCACAGCAATATCACTTTGAGGTAGTTGTCCTGAGAAAGACTGACTGGCCCCAAGTCACCAAAAATCACCTTTCCCTCACTAAGGGTACATTTGAACCTGGGCCTCACTGGTGCCAGTTCCATCTCACTAATATATCACACTGGCTCTCACTTTTCCTTCACTGCTACTGTTGGTATGTCTGCAGAATATTTATTTATACAATCATTTCTATACCATCTCACTTCCAAAAATTCAAGGCAGCTTGCAAAAATATTAAGACTGTGAAAATAAAACAATGATAAGCCAACAAAAAAGAATATTGTAACAACACCCCAAGTCTACTGCCCACACCAAAGATACTTGGAACAAGATGGTATTGACAAATGTGTGAAAGCAGCCATAGTGAGAGCTCCCTGCATCTCAAGGTACTCCATAGTCTGGAGGCACTGCTGAGAAGGTATGTCTCTGGCCCTGTCAGGTTCAGCCCAAGAAACTCCACGAGACGGTTCTGGAATTGCTTGGTTACTTTATTAGCTTACACCTGCTAGACAGAATCTTGCCAGACTAACTCTAGCTCCCAAAGTCTGCCACTAAACACTACGAATTCCTTAGGGTGGTGCCAGTCTCATCCTCTTTGCTTTCACATGCTCAGGCTGTGGGCTGAGGAGATGCTTCTCCCCATGACCTTGAACCTCCACATCCAAGTCCTCCATCACAGGCCCCTCTCCTTTCACTTCACAACCTCATAGGTTGGGGATCCTCATGATGAATGCACCAGTTGGGCTGATCCTGGCTGAGAGGACATTCCAATGGGACATACAGATGTGCTACCTGTATCAGGCCTTAGATGAAGCTCCAAATTGGATTACCTTTTGTTTTAAGGTACATGATTATTATGGCTGCTTTCACATGAGAGTTCCATCTAGGGTGCGTGTTAAAACCAGAACATTGGATTAATAAAGTTCTAATCCATCCAAGTCATTTTATGTACATTTTTGTCTATTCAGGTTTTAAATATAAGCAGAATAACATCATCAATTCCTACAGTGAGCTTTGATCACTTGCAAGGTTTTACTCTCACTGGGTCAAAAGAACTTGGATTTTTTATAGATTCTGGTTAGGTGCAATTATGTCTTTTTGAAAACCTTAATTGTTATATCAAAATTCCAGTCCCAGACCTCCTTTAAAAAGTGCTTCTGTTCCTTAATATATAACTCATAGGAGCCTTGTTGTGTTTTATGTTCATATTTGTTTTATTTTTTTCCCCTCATCTTTTTATTTGTTCATTCAATGGTAATTCAAAGTCCCCATTGCTGTACAGAATAATCTTCATGTTTTAATCATCAAACATATTCTCAGCTGTTCAGAAGTACTGTATCTACTTCCTTTTAGCTGCAGATATTCCAATAATGCCTGGCTGGGTTGGCTGAAGATCAAGTGTGATGCTTTCTTGGAGAAAGACCATATTTATAATTTGCATCAAGAATGAAATAAGTGCTCTTGAAAAGTGTGACCAAGCAAACCAATCTCTCTTTCATCTCAGTTTTCTTAAGAAAAGTGTCTTGTATTAAAAAGAACAGTGAGTTAAACCCACATGTGTATGTGTTAAATTTTCTTCTCTAAACTAGGAAACATGTTCAACATAAAATTCAAGACTTTTTTCAAAAAATCAAATCTGTTCCTCTTTCACTGGCTTAATGAGACAAGACTAACAGAAGAGAAGTTTAAGCTTTTGAACTTGAACTTTATTATCAACAGAGGCACCATGAATCAAAGGACTGGAAGGAAGCAGGTTGTTATCTTACCTGTTACCCCTAAATCAGGGCCATTTATAAATTAAGCTGAAATGCTATTACTCCCTTCAGTTTTTTATTTCAGTATTATAGAGATACATACATACAAAGCAGTTTCCATCTGGAAATCATCCTTGACCATATGCTTCATAGGTCTGGCATTAAGGCTTCTATGAAACCCTAACCTTAGCTTTTTGCAACCTGGCACTCTCAAGGTGTTGAGGAGGATTGCTCTAGACTCTACCACAGAACCAAGGAGGTAGGAGACAGTTGGACAATGAATTTCAATAAAATACTTCCCCTAAAAAAGCTTGCCAGGGGAAGCAAAGGCTATTAAGCAAAGTTAATTTTGCCTTGAAATTCCAAGACTCATTAGATGATTGGCCATGGAATTTTATTGTAATCTGTTAAAAGCAAGAAAATTGCTTGAACACTTGAGTACTGGGACTTCCAGAGGAGGTATGGAAAACTAAGCATGTCCCTGAAAGAGCGGAGATGATTGTGGCAAAGACTGAAGAATCAGCAAGTAGACTGGTCCTTCGGAACTTCTCCAGACAAGGAGAGGACAAGAGATTATTCAAATGTGTTCTGGGTGGCTGCTCCTCATGAGGAGACCATAGGACAGCGGTCTCCCATGGGTTTGAATGGCAGGAGATGACACCTTGTGTGAGATGGGTGGATATATAAATATGATAAATAAAAAAAAATAAAAAATAAATCATGCTCACAACTACAGTGGAGCCTTTTAAGGGACACTGGGTTTCCTAACCTCTCTTTCTAATCACTTTTGGAAATTGTCTATTTAATTATCTTAAGGCTATTAGAGACTTTTGGAATGACAAGTTTGAAAAGCCACCTGGCGAGTTTAGCTTCATTCTTGAACAAAAGAAAAAATAACCATAAGTTTAAGAATTTAAAGAATTGGAAACAAACAGCTAAATAAGACTTTGATCCAAGAATTTATAAATGAATTAATGGTCCAAACAAATTTGAAATATTGAGACTTTTACTATAAGATTTCGGAAATAATTATATAAAATAAACAGTATTTCATGGGAATTAAGGACTTAATCTCTTAAGTCATAAAAGAGATTTGAGACTTTATGATTTCAGAAATTGGACACTAGGGGGAACTAAAGACTCCAGGCAGAAAAGGGGGGAAAAAGTGTAAATTTGCCTTTGGTTTTTGGTTAGTCTGGGGATTTGCAAAATGACACAAAACATTATAATATTTTAAATACTCCAGGAGATTTTTGAATAATAGGGCCAGAAATTAGTAGCTACAATTTCAGCAATGTCAGCACTGATGTCTGCTTCTAGGGATGGATTATGTCCAAAAGATGTTAATGAAGGAATGACAGGTACGAAACGGATTTTGCCTGATGCAGAAATATTAGAATCAGAAATACTGGATAATAAAAAAGTGTGGATTATAAAACAATGAAAGAAGCTAAAGTGGAAACACAAATGCCTAGATAAGGACTTCCTACTGGATATATGAAAGAAGTTGGTTAAAGCTTTGAAAATCAAAGTGGAAATACAAATGATAAGCCAAGAGAATGACCTGGATGATGACTTTTTACTGAATTTGCAAAAGAGGTTTGTTAAAGCCTCAAAGAAGCCTTTGAGACGGGAAAAAGAAAAACCGAAGAGAGGCCAAATCCTACAACAACATCTGGATGAACTAAAGATCAAGATCGTCAGAAGTAAAACCAAGGAATATCAAGTAGGTTTGTTTGACCAATGTTAAAATAAGACATGTTTCTATAAAGCTCTGGTAACCCTTTATGGACTTTTTGCTGGCACCAAGACTAAAAGTTGATGATTTATGGATTTGCATATAGATAAGGGATGGGTTATGGGAAGAAGAGATACATGTTTGTAACCTTATAGGGGGTTATTAAGTTTGTTTATAACTTGTGATGAAGATTGGAAGTCACTTCTTTATATATTTTTTCCCTTGTCTTTATCCTACTTCTTTTTCTTTTTTTTCTTTTTCTTTTCTTGCACTTTTTATTCTTTCTATTTCTCCTTCTCTCTGAGTTTAGTTTGCATTTGCTTTTACTATTGTAATTAAAATCTTCAATAAAAATGAGAGAGAGAGAGAGATGATAGAAAGAAAATAGTGAGTATTGGGGAAACAGTCTAGAATATTAGAAACCAAGGACACCCAGTGGAGGTTCAATAGCATTAAGATCAGGACATTTATTTTGCACAAACAAGTATGCATCTAATAGCCTACTTCTCTTTCTCAGCAAGGATCATGTTTCCCATAGTTAAGTAAGGATATCCCAGGGTTCTCTTTGGTATTCTTTTAGACAATAGTTGCTTTGTTAAAGACAAAGGAAGCATAGGTGAAATGCTCATTAAGCAAAGTATTATACAACTTTGTATTTCCTATTTATACCCTGAATTTGACCCAACTAGTAATAACATTAAGTTTCATAATGATCAGGCATACCACTTGTTCAACATGATGAGGCTAGTGTCATTTCCCCAGAAGTTCCTCTCTGGCTTAGAATGCTGAATATCCAGCAGACCAAGTCAAATGATCAGCAGTTCTTTAATGATGCTCCTTCCCAGGGCCAGCCTTCCTATTAAATAGAGTTAAGCAGTTAAGCAATAGGTAATGAATTGCAGGTCCCTCTCAGTTGTTTCTTCTTGGCTGTTCCTGTCTATTGAAGGACTGAGCTGAAATAAGTCCACAATACTAGCCTTCTCTCTCAAATATTGTAGAGGATACTACCCCATCCCCAGTCCAGACACTTTCAGTTTCTGGAATGGGGAGAGTATATCATCTTGTGTTATGCTAATTCTAGCTCCTTTCAATTAGTGGACCATAGATTGATAATAATGTAAACTACATATCAAGACTACCTGCCCAATCAGCCTTCAGTTTGGTGAGGGTCTTCCCTATTTCAGTCAATTAATGTGAATGGTTTTCTGCAACTATTTCATGTAATGGTTGCCTTGCACCCGTATTTGTGCCTGTTTTGTTCAGATACAGTAAAAGGGTCAGTTGATTTTCCAAATGCCTCTTTTCTATTATAAATGGTACTGTCAGAGAGTGCAGATCAAACACAGCAAAGCTATAATTTCCAGGGAGCAGATATGTTAGGAGCTGAAGGGGCAGTTCTAGAAAAACAGATGTTTTAGCAGGAAATATGTAGGGGAAATATGTAGGGGAAATGCAAGAAAACAACAACTCTGAACTACTTCTAGAATGAATTGTACAAAATTTTCTCATCAATAAAGAGGAGAATAGTTTTTAAAATCTTTTAGAATTTATATACTGACTATGTGAATATAATGTCACACAGGTGGGGGTAAGAAACTGTTGTGAAACTGACATTCACCTGAACTTTCAAAAGAAATGTTAAGACATTAGATTTTATCTATATCTATAAATCATAATGTTTGAAACAGTTCAGAGTTAGAGATATTAATATGCAAATAGTGATTTCTTATTTAACATCTCAAGGACCTTCTGCAAGATTCTTTCAGCAATAGAAAATAAGCACACACATGTATACGCTGCACACAGGCTCAACTAGAGCCCTGGAGAAGCCTTCTGTTCAAGGGCCAGTCACAAAGGTTGAGGCAGAAGAGCCCATAACTTCTCAATTCAGCAATCAGAGGAGAGTTATAGACCCTTTTGGAAAATGGCATGCAGGAAATGGATAGCCCAGTGCCATTGGAAATGGAATTAATTTCCAACTCATCATAAAAAATGCAGGGCAGTCACTGCTTATGAACGCATTTATAAATCTTTAACTTCCAAAAGGAATGCAGCTGAAGAAAAAGAGATGCTTTAGTTCAAGCATTGTGCAGATGGATGGGAGGAATTAGGGAAGGTGAAACAACTGCCTGGAGTGAGGAAAAGAGCATGTGAAATAAAGGTAAGAATCACCACCAAGTGTTTAGTCCAAGACTAGGCTTAATTGACCTAGTAACCATTGAGAGGAAGACTCTCTTGCTACTGAGATGCAAGGAGGAGGAGGGGGAGGAGGAGAAGGAAGAAGAAGAAGAAGAAGAAGAAGAAGAAGAAGAAGAAGAAGAAGAAGAAGAAGAAGAAGAAGAAGAAGAAGAAGAAGAAGAAGAAGAAGAAGATCCTTCAAATTCTCAAATTCTAAAAAATGGCTTTATTTGCTTGTTTGCTTGTATAAGAGGCCCTACATACAAACATAAAACATAGACATACAAACATAAAAGGTAAGATCTATGTTAGAAGGAAAAATGAAAAGGTAGAGATGAATTAAGTCCAGAACAAAGTTGTGTACTATAAACTGACAGTTTGTATCAAGTCAAGACAGGTTGATCTCCCCTTGCTATATTAAATAGCATTTTGTGATATTTGTTCCTGAGGGTAACAGGTGAGACCAGATGGGTCTTCTCATTTTAACAGTCCTTGGCTCAGTGATAGCTGAACTAGGTCAACTAAGGGTTTTCTTTGGTGGTGGAGATTGGAGGGACCAAGAATCAAGCTTGTAATCTGTTTTAAAGTTACTTCTGGGAACCAGGCCTCCTAGTGACTGATGGTAGAAACCAAAAACTAATTCAAGACATCACATTAAACCACAGTTATAATTTGTGTAACTATAGTTTGCAGAATAACCCATAATTGTCTATATTTGTGCATTGTGCTAAGTCATAAAGCATGGTTTACAAATCACAGTAGCTACATTGCTTAAAGGCCAAGTCACAAACAAGCAGACCACATTATAGCTCAGGCTGAGGTGTGAACTTAGTCAAAGTATGCTTTCTTTCTGCTCTCTACTCCCAGGGATTTCCAAGTGTTGTAAAACTTTCTGTTTCTAGTGATTTATCTCATTTTGCTACTTAAAACTAGGCTGATGATGCTAATTTTAACTGTATTGTAATGTCCTCCAATCCACATTCCAGTTACTCAAGATAGTCTAGTAAAAGCCAGTTGAACAGACTGCTTTCAGTTGAAGACTCATAAGAGGCTTAGCAGCATTTTAATTCAATAATCATTTATAATAATGTAAATAAGAGTTAGATTTTGAAATAAAACCAAATATGACAACCATAATTAAAAATCTCTATTTTGAATACAAGCCCATTAAGTGGTCCCCAGCCTAAAACTGGTACAGGCCAAGCAAATATTATCTGCCTCAGTGAGAGAAACAAGCCTTTATTAATGTAGATTTATGATGAGGTATACATATTTGGGAACCCAATAACTGCAGAAGGGATTTAGAGGTACATTCCATGGTCCCATATTTTGTTCTGAAGCACATAATTTGAAAGAGAAAATATCACATTCAATTTAATCTGTAAAATCTCCGGCAAAAGAATTTCAAATAGCAGAGCTAGGAAAGACTCTCTGTCTAGAGATCTTGCTAGTCAAGATATCAATACTGGGATAGATGGATCAGAGGTCTAGTTCATTGTAATGCGGATGTATTCATACTACTTGCAGTTAATGTTCACATCTGCTACAATTCCACAGAGATACAGGACAGTGGTATTGAGCAAAGAATTTACCATCTAGAGTTGCTTGTTTTTAATTTTTAGAAAAGAGCCGATTTCTCATTCTGATGGTCAGAAGATGTAACTTAAACTGTATGGCAACCCCTTTTGAAATTACAGAAGTCACTAATTGGGTGGGCTAAAACTTGAATCAGAATTCCAGTGGGTGGAAGAGGAGGTTTAGTGGTTTACGTGTCTCTGCATGCCTTAAGTTTAGTATCATGCAAACAGTATCAATTGCAAAATAAATTATATAAAATAAGACAAATTATGCACATTTGCTCTATCTGTATAATTTACACTAGCTACAGAATTCCTAATTTTTTTTTCTGTGAATGTCTATATGTATGTATCATATGCACAGGCCTGACAATATTCCCATACTTACTTTTCAAGCATCTTTGAAAAGTACGGTGGTGATTTTTCCCTTTTAATCTAGTGTCAGCGGAAAACACTTTCTTCAGCTCTACCATACATTATCTCCCTATCATTCCCCTGAAAAGCTATATTTTCCTAAAACAATGCTGCCAAAAGTATCTTATAGACTGTTCTTTGCTACATTCTGCCTCTTGCTTTGTTTATGAAGAATCTCAAGATTTATAGGCATAGCAATGAATTATAGAAAAGCATATAAAATATATTTTACAGATCCATATGGTGAGTGCTGAAGACCCATGGACATCTGGAGCATTATCTGCTAGAAATTAACTCAGTTTGTCTTTTGTTTGATAAACTCCAGCGGCCAAAATTAATTCTGTAAAAAAGTCATCTAGTGGCTGTTTGTTCCTGCTTGTTGAGCAAAAACCAGTGATTCCTTCCAATGGTAAGAATGTCATATGGGGTAGTTTTACACAGAACAAACTTCCATGATTTGGATCTGAAACAAAGCAGCTTACAAAGGGAGTAATTCCTCAGGTTCCAGAGAGAAATCATTAATATTCACAATTTATCAGGGTTGTATGATACAATTACTTTGTCTCACCATTTGGGACATTATTCCTTCATTTAAGAATACTGGTTAAGGGAAGAAGTGAATTAAATCTGGTAAATACTCTTTTCTCATTCAAATCAGTACTCTTAAAAAAAGAAATGCAGGAAATCAAAGGCTGAATACAGGGATAACTGTAAAAGACCAGTAGGAGACAAGAGATGGTCCCTCTGTTAAAAATATTTCCCATTACTTCCTTATTCCCATCAATTTCCTCTAGTAAGATCTACTATTAAAATCCTCCAGCAGTATTTCAGAGTTGCCCCCTTCCCTTTTATAAGTGTTTACTTTTTAAAATTTATTTGGTTTTATTATACTTATATCATGCCTTTCTTCTAAGGTAGTCAAAGTGGCATATTTTATTTCCCCCTCTGATCCCTATGAGTAGGTATTCTGAGAAACAATTACTTGTGCACTAGCAAAATGTATAGTTCATTAAGGATTAGAATCAACACTGACACTCTAGTCCAAAAGTGGGGATCTTGTGGCCCACCAGATGTTGCTGAAGTAAGGCTCCCATCATCCTTTGCAATTGGCAGCACTGGATGGGGCTGGTGGGAGTTTTAATTCAACATCTGGAGGACCAACACTACTCTGGCTCTCCAAAATGTGGTAGAGGGCAGGACAAAAAATTGTTTAAATTTAAGTTATGTTGTAGTGTAAATAAATTAAATTGAATTATAGCTAGAATATAGAATTTTTCCCTTATTCACACTAAAAATTACAATTTAACAGCAACTTTTGGAAAAATCCAGTAGGCTACATTAAAGACTCACCTACACAGCCTGCTTACTCACTTATCTCACTTATCATTGCTGAAATGTCCTCACAATGGAGCTTCCATCTTCCAAGGCATGAAAGTAGTATTTTTCCTGGGAAAATGATGAAAGACCTCCCATCCAGATAAGCCCATTCTTGAGTATATTCCAGGTTAAAATGTAAAAAGAAAGAAGAAGGGGAAAGCAGTCCAATTCTCACAATTCCTCGGAGTTGGTTATCTATCTCAGTGAGTTCAGTGGGCTGGATCCCATCAAATCAGGATTCATGTAAGTCTTATGAAAGTAATTAAAAGTGGGAAAAAAGGTTTTCCCAAAATTCCTAAAGAATTGTCAAAGAAGAAAAAAAACTTTGTATACAATGCTGATAATATAAATTAATATAAATTAAAAACAGTGCTAATTTCAGTCATGTGGTCCTTCTATGGTGATTCATTAAGCAATACTTTTTCATTCAGACATTATTGGAAATTTACCTTAATCTAGCCAAGATTGAAATTCTGAAGTGAAGAATGTAGACTAAGGAGAGAAGGAGAGGGCAAATAGTATACATTCACATTTCCAGGCCCAATAAACTATGACTACATCTGTCCCTATCAGTGAATAATTTGTTGAATTCTGGTTGAATTAGTGAAAACTTTATGTCATCTCACCTAAAGATCAGAATAGGGGAATACTAAATTTGTCTCCTTTCCCAGAACCATTAAGCAGGATCTATTCTAACTGCTACAACCATAATTCTTATTTCACAATCTTCACTGTTATATATGGATAACTTCAGAAACTTGAAATAAAAGGCAAATGTCAACCATTTGCTAATATGCTTAGCCAAAGCAACTTTTTATTGATCCTGATTGTCCAGAATTGCACTTCAAAAGGCCTAGGTGACATTTCCAAGGAGAGATATGATACTTTCAAGTCAATTAGAGACATCAGAAGATTTGTGCAAATGGAACATGTTCACCTTAAAGGAATGTCAGGAGAAGATAGAAAATGAATTAAGCATCTTTTATATGCGGTGAACAAATCCCTTAATGGCCCAGAACATTGAAAAGGACACTTGGGGTCTCCAAAAGTTTACTAGGAGTGTCTGGATCTGAAAGATTTGTTACTGAATAAAGTATTGCTAGGGAAATTACCAGCTTTTGGGATATTGGTAGACCCCTTCATTTGAAAATAAATAATAACATCAACATGTAAATAAACATGCTTATTTCCAATTGACATTTTTGTCTTCTAAGCATAAGGCATTTATCTATTCAACATGAAGGGCCAGCTGAGCCAAAAAACACATTATTATGCGTGCTGCCTAGTGGGAACATGCCTTGGAAATGAGTATGAGTGATACTAATGTAACTGTGGAGAGCATTTCTAACTACTAAACAGAGAAGTAAATGAGTTAAGAGTTGGGCAGATGCAACTGCTAGAACTGCGGTTAGTAGAAAGGTGAATAGAGTTTTGCTGGAGACTTGATGTAGTCTGTAATATAGGATTGAGGGCATTATACTCCAGCAACAACTAGATAATACCTTCTCTGGGCTGGACAAATGCATGGGTAGATGTAATCCTTCTGGCTTCCACATAAGGCTAGCCTTACCATTAAGCAAAATCCATGGACTGAGACATATAATGAACGGAAGCAAGCCCCCACCTGCTACTCTGTAATCCACTATTGACGGGGCCACTTCATTGTGCCTAAGGCATACAACTCTCCTTGGATCAGTTTGCCACCCAGGCCCTGATTTTGGTTCTGGTTTTCATAATTATCACTCTAAGGAGGTCCTTGGTGTAACAGCTTGTGATGCAACTGTCTGGAGAGAGACCCAACATCACCACCATCTCATAATACATCGCTCCATGGATCACCTCAGAAGAATAGTATTTCTTTCAATCAGAGGAACATTACTGTCATTTGTGTCTTCCTGTTTCTCTCCTTCCATCCCAGCAATTTCCTGTTGCTTCTGTGCCCAGGTCCCACAGAAAAGGTCTGCCTTCAGGTTCAGAGGAAATCAAGCAGGAGTTGTTCTTTCTCTAAGCTGAAGAAGGGAACATGTATATTTATAAACTTGACCATCACCCATGCAATACATAATTCTTCTACAAAAGTCTTGCTGGGAGGGCCTGAAAACTTCTTTGGCAACAAACGTAGGAGATGCTTCAACTGGAAGGTGTTTTTTAAAAACAACAACGTACATTTCTTGTATTTGTATTTCCCCAAAGATCTGTTGAATTCTAGGCAGAGAAGCAAATGCCATTAGATCAGTCAAGACAGAGAACTGAGATTTGGAATTTATTTATGCCACTTTCCTTAAATCTAGGATAGGCAAACCTGACAAGTTTAATTTTGCTCAATTTCTGATTTTTCCAATCATAACTTGATTCCTTCCTGTATCAGTTTGTGAGTAAAAATGAAAAAAAAAAGTTTCAGATAAAATGTATAAATATCTATGTATATATTACCCCTTAGCAAGGGATTTACTCTAATATGTTTTGTATGCATTTGCTCCTAATATATGCATTTTTGGTACACTTATCCATAGCACATATATTTTTGTTCATGCTTTTTTTCAGTAATGAGCTGCACTGCAACATTTAGAAAAGTATGCATATCTACTCCTAACTGGATTCTAGTTTTCATATAGATTCAGGAAGTGAAAACAGGATAAGTTCTATGAACATGTGATCAAACAAATTTCTTTCCCAATCCTATTTGAACTGTTTTATTTGCCTTAACCCAGCTGATCCAGGGAAGAGCACAGGAGGGATACCTCACAGAAAATGTTTAACAGTTCCTAGAATTCTTTAGAGGAAGCTTTGACAATCAAATTGGTATAAAAGATATGAAAATGTAGATAACTTTTCATGCAGATATCATATTTGTGTTTCTGAAAAAAAATCAGTGTTGATAAGGGAGTTATACAAAAATAAGGTTGACATTAAGGTAAATAAAAATAAGGTAAATACGAGGCACACAAGCAAACAGTGAACAATACCCTAATCAAGGAACTACCAGAGGAGCAAAATAAACTCCCACCCCCACCAACACGGGCAGGGCATGCCACAGTATATAAACAGAGAGCAAACCCCATCCCATTCTAGCACTGAAGATGTTACCTAGCCGGGTAATGAAACGTTTGCAAGAAAAGGACCAAGCTCAAAGAACCCCAAGGACTCCATGGTAAATATTCTGGTACTTTGAGCTCCATACCTTCAGTTCTTGGTATGCATAACTAAATTAATTGAGTATTACTTGAGTTTCCTGCAGGCTTTCTATAACTTGCAAGGATACCCAAATTTATTTAGAACTCTACACCTCTACCTGGAAGTGAACAGAATCTCAAATCTGACATATTTATAATGCTGTATAATTTTTAATTTAAAAACCTTTGAGCTGTCAGTCCTTCCCAAATCCATATTTTATAGATTTGAAGACTAAAAATTTCTGCTTTTAATAGATAATTATTTTACTGAACATCATACTTCCAGATTTTAAAGGAATACATCAGCCACACTACCTGGATTACAGATTTTATTGAATAGCCCATCCCTGTCATGCTGTCTCTGTTATATGATGTTTCATAAAATTAGAAATTTGGGGTAGTGCTATGGTATATGTAAAAGGCATGTGATGATCACATGACTTTCAGAGAGATTGAGAATAACTGTTAAGCTACATTTGATTGCTGCCTGATGGTCATAGAATCATGGTGTAGGAAGAGTGTTTCTAACCACCTGCTTGGACTATATCCAGACTAAAACATCTGTAATATAGGACTGAGAGCATTATGCTTCAGCAACAACTAGATAATGTCTTCTGTGGGCTGGATAACTGCATGAGTAGATATAATTCTTCTGGCTTCCACTTAGGGCTAGCCTTATCATTAAGCAAAATCAGTGGATTGAGGCATATAATGAACTGCAGCATGAAAGCATCCAGTGAAGAGGAGTCCACCACTTCTCTGGTTTCAGTATGAATTGTTCCATTAGGGTTTTTTTTTTTTCAACATTCAGTTGGTATCCTAGAATCTATTATTCCATATTCTATACTCTGGAACAGTGGCGAATTTGACTTTCTTCTATGTGAAAGAAGAAAGCCTTTCTGGTACTTGAAGAGTAGTATCTTTTTTCTTTTTCTCCTCAGTCTTCCTTCAATCTCTCTTCATATGATTTTGCAATAAATTATTACTTCTTTTAGAAATACTATTACCAAGCCAGGTAGCCTCCATCCTATACTTAGGTATTTGATTTCTGTTTTCTAAGATAAAAACTTTTTATTTGTCTCCACTAAACTTCATTCTATTATTTTCAGAATAACATTTTTCTAACCTATAAAGACCATTTTGACCTTTATTTCTACTTTCCAGGGTATTAGCTATCCCACCCAAAGTTATATCATCTGCAGATCTGATAAGAATTCCATCTACCTTGCCATCAAAGTCATTCATAAGAATATTGCTGGACCTGGGATTGAATCTTGTGGCCCTTGATTTGATACGTCAGTCCAGTTTCTTAATGAACCATTGATGAGCACGCTCTGAATACTAATTTTTTGAGCCAGTTATATATCCAATTAATTATCATGCCATCCATCCCATACTTAGTTAAATTGCTAACCATAATTTCAGGGATTGCTTTGTGATATGCCTCACTGAAATAAAGGAATATCAGTTTTTCTGCATTCCCATAATTTATTAAAGAAATGACCCAATCAAAATAAGCTAAAATTGCACAGAGATGGAAAGATTCAACACTACCTACTATGGAGGAATGATTGATGAAGAGCTTGCTGAGATGGATAAACTAGCTTCTTTGATTAGAGAAAAGACACTATCTACATTTATTGGTGACTGGAAACCTCTTATGGACTTTTTCCATAAAAATGAAAAAAATGAACTTGTGATTTATGGTTTTGATGATTAGACAGGATAGGCTATAGAAAGAAGAGTATTATGATGAACTTTAGAGAGAGAGGTTAAAATATAATTGTGCTTATAACTGCTATGAAGAATATCAGAAGCCACTGTTTTGTATCTTTTTTCTTCCTTTTCTATTTTTCTTTATCTTTTTTCTTTTTTGCACTTTTTGCTTTCTCTTTGCTTTCTTTCTTTTTCTCTTTTCTTCTTTAATTTATATTAGTTTGTATTAGTTTTTATCTTCTTTTTAATAAGTTTTAATAAAAATTATATATAGTTTTTAAAAAGCTAAAATTAGTCTGGCAAGACTTGTTCTTGATAAATCTATGATGACCTCTAGTAATGACCTCATTGTTTTCAAGCTGCTTAGAGATTGTTTTATTATGTGCTCTATATCTTCTGAGAATAACTTGTCATCGTTTCCTAGATTCTTCTTTTCCCCTTTCTGAAGACAGAGGCAACATGTTCTCTCCTCCACTTATCTTTTACTTCACCCATTCTCCAGGATTTCTCAGAGATAGACCAGACCCTTGGCAAGTTCTTTCATTGCAATAATTCTTGTACAAAAGAGTTCCAAGTTACCTTGGACACTAGATCAAGTTTTTTATGCTTAGTTATACTTCTCCATAAATGGTCTATCGCCTATAGTGTATTGACATAGTGTTGTAAGTCACTTTGAATATATTGTTGACCTCTTTCACCAGGGACAGAGCTTGTGCTCTGGTGTTTACTGCAGCTATTTCTTCCATCTGTTTGCCTTCTATTGTAGGACTGTCAGAAATAACAGATCAAGACTGTTAACTGCTTCATGTGGCAACTCTTTCATAATGTCCATAGTGACTTTCTGGTTTTGCTCTGAGATCTAAACCAAGTGTCACCCAATGGAACTTATTTAGTTTCCTCAAAAACACTGGGATGGCTGAGCCCATTTTACATATTTTTTTTAATTAAATTGGCCTCACCAAAATTCTTTTACAGCAAGTGTCCAAAAACCTTTCTGCTTCCTGATCATTAATGTTTATGAAGATAATTCCCGTTCTCTTCTGGGAATTTTCTGGAGAGCTGAGGTAGAATGTTTGGACCCATTAGCCAAATATCCTGTTTGACTACAATTATAACAGGCATTCATCTCCCCTTTGTTCTGGTCATCTTCCTTTGCATTCTCCTTTCGGGTTTGTTTACTTTCCCCTTTTTCTGGTGCTATCATTTTAAGAGATTAGTATCTTTGAAATCTGACTTCCTGAATACTTCTTCATCTTTGAAAGCAGCAATATAGATATATTGTTCAGCCAATTCTGCTGCTCTGTATGCTGAGTCAGGCCAGTTTTCTTGAACCTAGAAGTGACTGGATTTAGAAGGACTTGCAGGAATTGTTCAAGGACTATTCCCTGTATGTAAGTCTGCAGCCTAGCCTATAATTCCTTAGTCCTTTGCTCAGAGTCATAAGTGCAGGCTTTGAACCTCTGCCAATATGTGTAAAGAATTACATCATATGGCTGCAGAATCATATACTTTACTGTCTCAGTGAGTGCAGGATCTAATCTTGCCACCCACTGGTCTTCTGACCATCTACATGTTCAGGCAGTTCTTTCAAATTCACAGAAAAAACTTTTTCAATGTCCTCATCTTCCCTCAGAGAATGGAGCTTAATCTGACAAGTGACATTATCTGCATCTCTACTCATTATAACTTGGAACAAAGCTTCTCTTCTCTACAACTAGAGCAAGATTCCTCAAGCAGTTCTCAAAGGAGCTTGATCCATCAAATGCTTTGATAAGTCTTGTCCCAGCCTCACCCAGGGTCTCATAAATCCTAATTAGTGTCAACTGCTCAATCCATTTTTAGGATTACCAGCCAACCTTACTCTGCATAGAAACTAATAGTCTTTCTTCAACAGCACCAAGAGCTGTCTAATTCATTGTAACCACCATAGATCTTTTACCAGCCAGAACCTCCATTACTTAGCTTCTTCTCCCCAGAATCCTCTCTGATTTTGTCATATCCTCCTGGAAGTTTCTAAGGCATTCCTCTTTATGCCACATCCATATCTGCCCTCTTTCTCCTCTGGGAAGTTAAACTAAGTCCTATTTTCATACCTTATCATCAAACAAAGCACAGAACAAAAGCAAAGAGGTTTTTGGGGGTCATTTTCCCACCTCCCAATGCCTCCTCTAAACACAGCTACAGAGATCCAAGACTAGTCACCACTGAAACATGGCTGACTGCTGGCTTGTCACAGTTTCAATTACCTTATCAAGAAAACAGCATTCTGTCATCTTAGATAATGCTGAACACTTGTTTTTCCACTTCCCTTCTGGTTGCATTCTCCTTCCCTTGTTTTATAGAGTCTAGCCCTGATGATCTGACACTGTGGGGCCTTCTCTTACTATAGCTCCTGTACTCAAAAGGCTGATGACAAGGTTATTACAACCTGCCTCTCAAGAATGCTGTTGATTCTAAAGGGATGAATGATGGAGAAATAAAAGGCAGGAACTTTCATGGCCTTTTCAGCTATCCAGTGTAAAATGCCACAAGAAATGAAGACATCATTCTGAGTAATTGTTCTTTTAAAAGCAAGGTGTATTCTGAAACTATGTCAGGGTTTTTCTGTTTTGTTTTATTTTGCATCTCTTGTCATTTCTTTCCTCCCTCCCCCCTTCATGAAAACAACTTCCTTCCATTGTTTTTCAGGAAACCTTTTGCTATAGGAACACAGAAAAAATGGGAAGCTGATTTACACTAAGTAAAAGTATTAGTCCATTTCACCCAGAAATATACAAATTTTGGAGGGCTCAGTGCCACATGGAACTTTGGAGTGGCAATCTTAGTGTTTGTCTCTAATTCTTTCCACCAAGCAAAGCTACCAGCTAATCAGTAATGGGATTTTAAACCATACTTAAAGACCAGTTGCAAACCACTGGCTGCTTTTTGCTATCTAAAACATTTGTTGTAGTTCTGTCTGTTTTTATTCTTAATTTTATTTATAGTACAGTGAGGAGTATATAAAATTTTGCTATCTGAAGTTAAATATTTTCAAGGCTATGTGGAGAAAATTAATCTACTATAAATGGTGACTTGCACACACGTGGGTTAACATGATACAGGACTACAAGTATGCTCAATAATTCTCACTATGTAAGAAGTAGTGGTTTTCCATGTGCAAGAATTGACTGCACACTGATTGTGCATATTCATCTATGTGTTCCTCCACCTACAGCCTGGAATGGTAGAATCCAAGCACAGGTTTATCATCCCATGAAGAAGTAAGTGCCATTAAGGTGTCTTTCAGCCTTTCCATTACTCGTCTTCATCTCTGCTAATTTTGTATTTCCCTTGATTCAAAGTGCAGCTGAGTTTGGTACTCAGCTTTAAAATTACAACCAAAGGTCAGCCTACATAATCAGTCAGTCATTTGGAAGGTACATCCTATCCATCTCAGCTAAACTTAATCAATGATCTCTTTAGTCTCTAATAGATAGCTGGTTTCCTGATGGAGGAAAAATACTCAGCAGAAAAGAAGTGAATTTGCTGTTGTCTTTCTTACTTTTTTTTGCTGTCCTTTTTACTTTCTACTGCTAATAACCAAAAGTGTATGCTAGATTAGATTTGTGTCTTGTATACACCTTATGCCTTTTGGCTGTACAGTTCCTAAGTTCAAGATATTGTCCTTCTTCAGATTTGCATAAAAAAGCTCCTCTTAAGGCTCATCCTGTCTCCTAATTATGGAAGAAATGGGCTTTTGAGTGTCTCTCTTGCCTTTTTTGGGGAATTCTAAAGAAAGGAGCAGGTTTCTTCAACCAGAAGGTAAAGGCACATGCAGTTGATGTAGCTTTCAATTATATATATATAGTCAGGAGTAAGATATATACAATAAGTTAATTGAGTTCTGATTTTTAGTAGGAACATACTTTGCACATTCTAAAAAAACATGGAAACAGAAACTACTTAGATCCTTTTATTCACTTTTCCAAATGTTGCGATGCAGCTCACAAATGAAAGCAAATATGTGTATATGAGAGGAATGGTCTACAAATGTAGAGAGCCAGGGTGCTGTAGTGGTTAAAGTGTCAGACTGGCACTGGAATGACCTCAAATTATTTATTTATTTATTTGTTTGTTTGTCTGTTTGTTTAGAGAGAGAGAGAGAGAGAGAGGTAATGAAAGTAAAGTAAAAATTGAGTTAGAAAAAGGTACAAAGGAAGAGAAGAGAAGAGAAGAGAAGAGAAGAGAAGAGAAGAGAAGAGAAGAGAAGAGAAGAGAAGAGAAGAGAAGAGAAGAGAAGAGAAGAGAAGAAGAGAAGAAAAGAAGAGGATTATAAAGAAGCAGCTTCTGGTCTTCTTAACAGCAGTTACAAGTACATTTATATTTTACCCTCCCTCCCTCCCTCTCTCTCTCTCTCTCTCTCTCAGATTACCATATAATTTCCTTCTTTCCAAAGCCTACCCTTTCTAATCTTCAAACCTATAAATCACAAGTTCATTTTTTTTTCTTTTTTCAGCAAAAAATCCATAAGGGATTTCCAGTCACTAATAAATGTCCTTTCTCTAATCAAACATGTCAATTTTGTCATCTCTGCTAATTCTGTCATCTTCACCATCCATTCCTCCGTTGTGGGAATTTCAGAGTCTTTCCATTTTTGTGCATATAATAGTCTTTCAGCAGTTATCATATCTAAAAGGAATGACCCCAAGTTCTAATCAGTCCTCATCCATGGAAGCTCAGTGGGTGACTTTGGGCCAGTCAGTCCCCCTCAGCCCAATCTACCATACAGGATTGTTGTGGAAAAATAGGAGGGAGAATGGCATTGTAAGCTGCTTTGAGCTCTTAGAGGAAAGGTGAAATATAAATCTAATCAATAAACAAAAATTTATAAACACACACTCAGTATTTACTTGAAAAGAAGTCTTCTCTCCCAAATAATTTATCTTTAAAATAGGAGGCTTCCAAAAATGTTAGGAAACATATATTATGAGAAATGTACAAAAAGGTGTGTGTGTGTGTGTGTGTGTGTGTGTGTGTGTGTGTAATTAACTGGATTTATCCTTCCTTTATTTTTTGTGAACTCCAGACAATGTACATCCCTAATGCACCCACCTCCTATTTTCCCCACAACAACAACCCTGTGAGGTGGACTGAGCTGAGAGAGAGAGAGAGAGAGAGAGAGAGAGTGACTGGCCCAAAGTCACCCAGCTGGCTTTCATGTCTAATGGAGAACTAGAACTCACAGTCTCCTACTTTCTAGCCCAGCAGCTTAGCCACTACACCAAATTTCATGAGATCTTTTTTAAAAGCCAATTGAGATTAATTTAATGTTTAAAAAATGGAAAATTTAAAGAACCCAGACTTGATATATTGACCAGTTTTAATTCTGAGGTGGTTTTCCACTGTTGTTATTATTACTGTGATTGTTACTTTCCCTCGCATTACCTAGGGCAGAAGAAGCAGCCAGACAATATTCTGTGTCTGGACCTTCACATGGTTCAAAGCAGCAGTCACTCCGCATAATCTGACAGCAGGTGCCTTTTTCAAATATTGAGTGGTAAGAAGCATTTCCTACAGAGGACCTGAGGTACTGCTACTTTCAGCACACGGTAAAAGGATAGGTGTTCACTTCCTGAAGAGGGGTCAGCAATGAAATATTAGATGTATTCCTACTCCCTGAGAAGAATACTCAAAGTGCTGATGTGTCAAACAGTTCTGTTCTCCACCAGATTCAGACAGGAGATCTCACACTCTACACTCCTTTCTCCAGCTGCTATCAACGTTAATGAGAGCTTTAGAATTTTTCTTATCAGTGAAAAACAAGATAATATTTTTATTGGGGTTACTAAACAAGTTAACAAACAGCTAACTGGTCTGGTCAGGGCACAGTCTTACCCTCTTCCTTTATTGTGACATATGTCAGCATACGTGAGATCTCACCCAAACATTAAAAATCTTCCTCATGTTTCTCACTGACCCCACTTTTCTAATTTAGTCAATATTCTATAGCCTGAGGTTGGTATAAAATGGAATAAGGGGAGCCCATAACAAAATATCATTTTCTTTCTTTGGAGGAAGGTTTAACTGGGAGTTAAATTAACTAAGTATATACTTCATGTCTGAGGAATATCTTTTACTCCAAGATACAAATGCTGCCCTTCCATATGATGCTTAGGAGGCATTTAAGAGCTCTTCCACAACATTTCAATGGGTAATGCTGCAGAATTTATCAAGGATTTTAGTGTAGATGCTGCTTATTAGGATTCTGGGGTAGGTTCTGAGGTGTCTTTACATTATGGAATTTGTGTGTACTCTTACGAGGGTTCATATGGAGTGATTGGAAAGAAATATTGTATATCAGTACAAACAGTACATTACTGAGGCTCAGTAACTGGATTGCTGAACATAAAACTTTTTTCTGTTCCCTGTATGAGACACCATGGCTCTGGATTCAGACTGCCTGAAATCCAAATAAGAAGTGGAAAACTTCAGCATGGACACAAATAAAAAGGAGACTTTTCAGCATAAATCCAGAGGAACACTTTATACCCTGGAAGCCTCGACGTGAAGAGAATCTCCAAAGCCAATCCTATGACTCACTGCATGACCTGAGGATGTTGTTCTGTTCCCTTCTCCAAAGTTTCTGTTTTGAAACCCTGAGGAAAACCAAGGATCCCTAAAATGCTATACCAAATTCTTCAAAGTATCTACACTTTGCTAGAATCCCTGCTGTGCTTTTCGGAATGAATTTCGCTATGAAACACCTGAAGGAGCTGTCCAAAGTACTGCGTGAATGCTCAACACTGAGTCGTCTTATGAATTCTACCTTAAGCAGAGTTTATCAAAGCGTGCTTCTCAGTCAAGCTCTGACTGTATTTCCAGGAAGAGGTCAGTCCATTTGTGGGACATACTGTTTTATTTCCCAACTATGCTGAAATTCGTGAGGTCCTCCATCTGCCCATTTGTTTTTATACAGCATGCTTTCTATGAAGGGATTAATTGCTCTGATCAGGTATCAGAAATATTCAGAGATTGGAATTAGGCTGAAGATTAGAATTTTGGAATTGGAATTGGAATTTGGAATTGGAATTAGGCTGAAGACCCTATTGGCTATAGGGTCCCTGTTTCAAAACCATGCAATCTCCTTTTCATCTATCCTTCCTTTGGGGGAACTATTCTTCCTCCCAATATCAATAACATCACTAAATAACTGGACCCCAATGATATGAATTAAAAGGCAATACCCAACACCAGACTGTATAGCTGATTGAGCTAATCAGCTGCAAGAACAGTTCACCTTGCCTCTGTGATCAAATACAACCATATTTCATTATTTGGCAAGCTACCTATATTCTCTCCTTTCCTATTAACACTTATTAACAGGATCCAAAGAGAATCTCAAGGGGAAGGAATATTGAATAGAATCAATTATATCTTCCTGACATGGAAAATGTAAAACACATAAGAATGGAGGAAATCACCCTGTAAATATTCCCCAAAGGGCTTTTTAAATGGATGGTCATTAAAATGCTTACTTCTGTGGCAGTTGTTAGGACTAGACATGCAATATGTCACTAGGCTAGCAGATCCTGGCAGCGTGGTTCAAAAATAGATTTGCTTCCACCTTCTTTAAAAATGGTAGATGCCTATGCAGAACAAAGCAGATTTCATGGTGACTGTGAAGAGTACACTGGGGGAGGGAAATTAGGATAAAATATTTAAGGAAGTGAGGCACCATGACTTAACAGGCAAAACTGCATGAGTAAAATAGCAATGGCTGCTGTTGAAAAGAACAGTCTTTCAACTACTGTAATTATGACACATCAAATATGAAATCTTCTCAAAATATTCAATTATTCTGAAAATATTTCACCTCAAGGTTTATAAAAGGTAATTTAGGGAAATCAAATATGAGCCCTTTTCATTTTTTCACTTCCATTTAACAATGATAGGCAACTTTAACTAACTTGCCATCTTTTGAGACACAACCTCTACCAGAAAACAGTCATATCAAGCAATTCCTTACTAGCTGTTGATCATTTTCTCCTTTAAATTGTAGAAGATGGCACAAAAGCATCAGTCACCCTTCACTTATTCTTAACCAATAGGGAAGATTTAGTTGATAACATAGAAATAAAAGACATTCAGGAACATTGGGGGAGAGTAACTATGCTGGAGTTCTTAATGTTAAATGAAACAAAAGCTGGACTTCAGAAAACCAGATTTTAATCAATTCAGAGCAATGATATGTAGGATTCCATGTCAGGAGATAATAATTAGAAAAGAAGCTCAAAATGAGTGGGAGTTCTTAGTAGGTTATTCTAAATGCATAATTGCAAACAGTTGCAATGAGTCCAAGGCAAAGAAGGAGGACACATGTCTTTATATTTTTTTTAAAAATGGAAAAAAAGGGTAGAGGAAACTACAGAACAGTCAGTCTGGCACTGATACCTGTGAAGATTCTAACAATTAATCTATAAGCATCTTGAAAACAGTATACAATTACCAGAGGTTAACATTGATCTGTCAAGGAAACATTTTGCCAGATGAATCATACCTCATGTTTTGATCTGGTGTAAATAGATTATAGAAAAGCTGTAGTCATAATATATCTAGATTTCAGGATAATACTTAACAAAGTATGGCATTGTATTTTGATCAGGACCCTAAAGCGTGGGCTGGACATCATAAGAACTGGATACATAACTGGTTTGAAATTATACTCAAAGACTGCTGACCCACAGTTCCTTATCAAGCTAAAGTGAGGTACTTAGAGGAAGCCAAAAGGTTCAGTCTTGCGCCCTGTACTCTTCAACATTTATATTAATAGTAGCTTGATCCTCACATATAGTAAAATATAATCATCAGTGTGAACTGTATGAACAACTTCTTATTCAAGCCAGGTTCCACTGATCTGGGCCAAGATATAAGTCTCATTTCTTCCAGAATTTGTGAAGGCTCAAAAGAGGGCCTTCCAAACTGATTTTACTCCCTAATTTCCAGTGCATAACTGTCCTTACCTCTTCACTCTCTGTCCTTGTTGTATTGAAGCAAAGATAAGCAGAACTTCTATTCATATCCCCCCTGCTCAATTTGATGATGTCTGGCATTGTGCAGGACTAGAGTGAATGAACACAAAGAATAGCTAAGTAATAGAGCAATATACCATTTGCAAGTGATGGGCTCAGCTGTCGAGGAGAGAAAACTAGCCTGTAACAGGGGCTTCAGACGGAAATTGGCTTAGCTGCTTTAATAGGGAAAGTTGAGGGTCATAGAGAAGGAAGCATTGACAAAGTGTCAGTCTAGAAAACAAGATCTAAGGAGGCAATAAGCAAAGTGAATTTGCAGTAACTGGGAAAGGAGAACTCAAAAAGAAAGTGATACATAGGAATGAAGGGGAAAGAGGAAGCCAGACTCATATGTTTCAGATGAAAGGGGAAACAGAGGGGGTGAGAAAGCAATGGACAAAGGCAAGGCTATTAGAAGCCAAATTGTTGAGCTTCATATATATGTGAAATAATAAGCAAACATGTGTGTACAATCTTTTAGGCTGGTCTGTGTGAATGCACACATGTCTTTAAAGAAACCGTATTTGCTTCAAATCATCAGAATGCAGTAACAGTTAATAAACAAGTTAATGTTTAAATGAAAGAATGTTTAAAAATGAAATCCAGTAGCAAATGAAGGTGGTGGGAGACATCCCAAAGGAATGATCAACACTTTCTCCTAGATAACAGAGAGTTTGTGAGATATATCTGCACCTCCTGGCTGTAGTCCCACATCAAGTACAGCAGAAGTACACATCAAAGACCAAAGGTAGCCTGAATATGAAGCCTGTCGTCAATTAACTGAAGGCTGTATGGTCAGAGTTGGAACTAGTTTTTCACAGGGAATCTCTGCTTGCCATTAATATAATTCACATAGAAAAATAATTAGATTTGGATGTTTGGTTGTTTTTCTTTTAGTAGTGTCAGTTTGTAAAATGAAAGCTATAAGGTAGAGTTGCACCTTCTGGTCTATTTGGGAGCACTATGTCAAATGACCTCCCTGCTGACTGCATTGGAGTTGCAGTTCAACACATCAGGAGAGCATCTGGTTGGGCTAGGCTGTTCTATTTTATATTATGTGTTGCATGTTTATAAATCACTTGAGAGAAGGGAATCTGCCAAGGTTCATTTAGGGTCTCAGCCCCAGAATCCTCATGCATTTTGAGAGCTGAATCATGGAATACTCCATGGAATAACCATGGAATAAAAGAGAAACATTCTTTTTTGCTCCTCTGAGTAACCATAGACTGTCTCTGTACAGTACTAAAGAAGTCGAGCATTTTTATGCAAGATTTTTTAAAAATAAATCACCACTTTTGAGAAGCTTGGCACCAGCAGCTGGCTTTTTTAATGTATCCCTGAAAATCACGATCCCTGCCCGCCCCCCCCACCCCCCCGGTCTAAAACTGGGAAGACAGCTTTGTTTCTTGTCTCTTTACTAAACTTTCTCAAATATGGACTGAATTTCCAGGGTTTCAAAAGCTTAGGCCAGGACTAATTAAAAAGAACAACTTTTGAACATCTGTTAACACAGGGAACTTATGAAGGTCATGCTTGCCAAGTTTAACATATGATTTTCTGCAGCAAGTATGACTCTAATGTAATTTTCCTGGGTTCTTTCCCTGGTCAGAATAAAAATGAGACTCTATGTGCAGTCAGCATGCTGGTTGTTTGTAGTCACATAATCAGAGCAATTTATTGTTAACCCTTTCTCCTCAGAGCAGTTCTGACTGAAATCTACATGACCAGACTGGAGTGCTCAGAATAGCCCATTTATGTACTATGAATTGTACATAAGCACAAGATGATCTGGAGAGCAAGGATGTTATAAATATTAAGAAATAAAAATCCATCAAAGTCCTGGACATTAATTATAATTCAGTAGAAAAGGTATAGTGGCTACACCTAATATAATAATGATCATGATCATGATTAAAAGGTGTAAGATTCAATATGATTCAGTAGAAAAGGTATAAAACATCAAAAATGGATTTTAGAATTCCAGGAATAATGAAATGTCCAGTTTAAAAATAAGGGAATGACAGATCCAAGCTTCACTTCTCCACTTCCTGAACAAAGGGCATACTCAGATAAGCCAGGAATGAAGTTTATTGAAATCTACCCAATTGCTTGATTTTCCTGTGCCATCATCAAGCTAAACAGCCATTTGGGAATCACTTGGAACACACCAGACCAGATCAAGGCAGTGATTCATTAGTTCAAATCTCCCTCCTTGGAAGCCACTCCAACCTTCCTAGAATTCCCCCCACTCTTTGCCTTCAAGAGGTGGGCAGAGACTAAAGGCCAGGACATACTGTGGAATCCCAGGAAATCCTCAAAGATTAAGATTCCTGATAAGTTTACACGATAAAGCCTGTTATATTTTAGTAAGTAAAGTTTAGTTTTCTTTTTTACGGCAACTGACCATTTTGGTTCTTTTCTGCTGGATTCTTTAATAAATGAACTGAGTAGAAAAATGGAGTTGGTAGTTTGTCTTATCCTACGGAGTTGGTTGTTGCAGATTCTCCTGGGTGATGGTGAGGAAATGAAAGAAAATTGATTGAGTTAAAGCCTCCTGTGCATTTTCCCACTTAATTAAGGGAGGACAACCATTTACCAGATCCATTTTTGTGGTCCTCAGACCCCTATAAGTAGCAAACCACTTATTTTCCACCCTGCAATTCTTTGGTGGGAATAACACAAATATTTTACACTAACCCCTCCTAACTTTCCCAACATCAGCCAAATTCTTCTTTAATGACATCATACCTATGGCCAACAAATACAAACAAACAAAAAAGATTGCAGCCTCAAACCACAAAAAGATTGCATCCTAGTTCATATATCTGATGAATGTCCTGCTCCTTTTTGTATCTGTAGTCATATGTGCTCCACAGTGAGCTTTGAAAGAGTCCGTAAAATAACTCTGCCTATAGATTCATTAGCCCACAAATAAAGCACTAAAGGCTTGTGGAGCATGTGATCTCCCTGGCTCTTTCTCTCCATGCAGCAATTAAGTTTATTCTTAAAAAGTTTAATTGCCATGCCAGGAAGATTTTCAGAAGAATTACAACTCAGAGAGGAAGGTTAATACTTCCTGAATGTGGTGATAATCCCCTCCCACAAATCCTTCAATGGCAATTAGTCCTTTAAAAATAATTCATTGGTACTAATGGCAATTTTTCAAATAGCAGTATTACTGAGTTAGGATTGGGGAAGGAGGGTTAAATCAAAGAGTGGTGAGAGGTTTTGAAGGTAGGACAGGTTATTTTTTGGTAGTGAATCCTAGGAAAAATGGACATGAAAGAAAAAGAAAAGTAGGAAAACAAATTAAAAGTAGAATAACTGCAGGAACAAAAAGTATAAGTCCTATATGAACTTACAGTACATATATAGTATATAATTCATCTCCCAAAAGAATAAACAGAAAGCAGACAGAAGGGAAGAAGATATGGAAACTGTTTGGAATAGATTGACATCAATTATGGTATAAAGTGCCTCGGACAGAGGTGACTTCCTGTGGGTTGTTCATATATCCATGCAGACACCCAAACTAACACTTTGTGCTAGGTAAGCTAAAGGAAGTTCAGTTAGTTAGTTTCCCATGGGAAAATGTTCCCATTCAAGAAGGAAGGACTATTGTTCTGGCATCAGAAGTGGAGTCTTAAACAATCAGAAGAATGCTGGGAAGGGAGGGAGAGAACTGGAATAGAGGTGTCATCACTGGCAATTAAGGTGGATCTAGACAATAGAGGTTGTTGGAAATTGGCTGTTGGTTAAATCTATAATAGATAGGCTGCTAAGGGATTGTTGGACAGTGGCCCAAAAACCATTTAGCAGAGAAATGCAAGCCTGGAGAAGACTGCTGAAGACTTCAGCAGGAGGAAGGGGCAGCACAGGACATGGTCTCCCTTTCAAAGATGATACTTCAGAGATTGAAGATGACTTTTTTTTTAACCAGCCTGAGGAAGGCTAGGTGCCAGTATCTTCAAGCCCTTCTTTAATTCTAGATAATTGTAATATGTATAAACATAGAAGGGGTTATGTACACTAAGCTAAAAGTATGTCTTGCAAACATATAGGCTGTTAGAGAAACTGGAGTAGAAAGGAAGAAGTTCAGTTCTGTTGCCGATTTTAATCTTAAGCAACTGTGCTATTCTTCAAATGGGCAGAGGAAGAAGGGAACATGGGAATTCAATGTTCTGGTTGTAAATTCTGCTTGCAAAACATGGCTGGGAAATTGAATTAAATGCTGTCTATTTGCTTACTAAAGGAAAACAATTACAAAATGGTGTTCTGCACTGAGCTTTCTATTACATCCTAAGAATCCATAGAAAGCCTTGGTTATAGTGCTACAGAAGTGTATGGAGTTAGTCTAATGGGAAATATGAAAACAGATGCTTAATAGAATGATGTTAAAGAGGTTATGGGTGACAGAAAATGCATATAAGAGAATGATTGCTGCAAAAAAAATGAGGATTAGAGAAATGTATAATATGTATACTGTATATTTAGAGGAAGAGATAGTTGTGAAGAATATAATCAAAGAAAGCAAAGAATGATTAAGACTAAAAGAGGAAGAGAAAACTCAGTGACAAATTTGATAAATAAATAAATAATTGTGTGTGTGTGTATAAAACTAAAAATTATGACATGATCTGAGACATAATGAGGGGATGAGGGAATGTTGGAAGGATATTTTAGATATTTGTATGGGAATAATAGTAATATGTTAAAGAGTAGAATTGAAATTAATGGTATAAACATTAATATCCAAGAAAGATGTAATGAACAGGAAGTCATAAATTCTATAAGAATGTAAAAAAAAAAAATAATCATAAGGCTGCAGGGGTAGATGGTGTAACTAAATAAATGTTTCCTTATGGAATGGCTTGTCACTTGTTCCACATGTGTGCAAAGACTGAATCTGTCTCTGTCAGCTGGAAAAAGACTGTTACAATTTGCCTATGTAAAGGGAAAAACAGCAGAATGCAGAAAACATAGGGATGTTAGTTTGTTAAGTGTGTCTGAAAAGATATTTGGCAAACTGATTAAAAAGCAGGTTAGTTTGTTAGAGGTTAGTTCATTAGAAGTTCGTTAGTTTATTAGAGTGAACACAATCTGGGAAGTGCAGAACAGCTTTTTCTGGGTGGTGGGGGGGCATGCAGACCAGATTTTGCTTGTCAGCCGGTCATAGAGAAATGTAAGAATATGAAAAAAAAAACACCATTGTACAAATATTGATAAAGAATATGATAAATTCAATAGGTTTAAATTATGGAATGTTGTCTGTGAATATGGAGTTGAAATTTGGTTGGTAAATGCAGTAAGACCAATATATAATGGAAATAAAGCATGTATGAGAATAAATGGAAGACTGCTTAGTAAATGGTTCAACAGTGAGCATGGGGTAAGACAAGGGTGTGTGATGTCTCAATAGTTTAATGTATTTATGGACAAATAGTTATGGAATGCTTGTGGTGACATTAGAGGTGTGGGATGAGGATGTACAAGTGATGCTGTTGTTAGCTGTCATCAGTGATGGAAAAACAGAACAGGTAGATGAATCAGTGTACTTCAGTAGAACGTTACTAAAAATGAGAAAAGAGATGGAGATATCTTAAAATTGAAAATACAGTATGATCTGTTACAAAGAATGAATATCTATTGAAAGAAGCATAAATGGTTGTGCTTTTGTCTGCTTTGTTATATGGTGGTGATTGTTGGGTATGACAGGAGAAACTGAAAAATAATTTGAATGCAGTGGGATTAGGAGACTTGAGGCAGGGGCAAGGAAGGAAACTCCAAGTGGTGCCCCTGGTAACAGCAAATTTAATTTTTGGCTGGCTAATCCTTCCAACCCAGAATGCAGGAAATGTCTCTTGAAAATAAAAGGCCCTTTTCAGGGCCAATTTTAATAATGGCTCCTATGAATATTGAAGGTATATCAGCCAACAAGGAAGTTCTGTTAAGCAATTTTTGCAAGACCAGTAAGTGTGATGTCCTCTGTGTGCAGGAAACTCATCGAGGAATATATCAATGGCATCCCTGTATAGTAGGAATGAAACTTGCTATTGAGAGACCAAGTGAACAGTATGGCAGTGCTATTTTTGTCTGTCCTGATTTGATAATATCTTCAACGGCTCCCACAGAAGAAAATGACATTGAAATACTGTCAGTTGAATTAAATAATTGTGTGGTTACTTCGGTGTATAAACCCCAATATACCGTTTAGTTTTATTGAACCTGGGAATTTTCACTCACAAAGGATTAATTTTATTCTTGGTGATTTTAACAGTCACAGTATTAATTGGGGATATAGCAAAACGAATAGAGACGGGGAAGAGGTGGAGTTGTGGTCAGAGACTAATGCCTTTACTTTAATCCACAATGCCAAACTTCCAGCCTCCTTTAATAGTGGTAGGTGGAGAAGAGGATATAATCCTGACTTCTTGTTTGTGAGTAACAATCTCAGCAATCAATGTATCAAGACGGTTTGGGACCCAATCCCTCATTTGCAGCACAGACCATTAACATGCGAGGTGCACTCTGTTATTAGGCCAAGAAATGTTCCATTTCGATATCGCTTTCATTTTAGAAAAGCAAACTGGAGGGATTCCAGCAACTGATGTACTTGATTCTGAATTGCGAACTATTAAACCAATACCAGAAAATTACGACCTTTTCGTCAAAGTTGTCAGTTATGCATCTAGAAAATCTATTCCAAGAGGGTGCCAAACTCACTTTGTACCAGGGCTCTCTCCAGACATTATGCCTCATCTTAATAACTAACAGAATGTTTGAAGAAAACCCATTCTCTGAAGAAACGATTGAAACGGGTGATAATATAATGTCACTCCTTGCAGAATCCTGGAGGGAGAAATGGAAGGCCACCCTGGAATCAATTGATTTGACAAAGAACAGCCAGAAGGGTTGGAAACTTTTAAAACGTCTGAATAATGATCCAACAAACCCGTGCCAATATAAGAAAGTCATGGCAAATCAAATAGCTCATCAGCTGTTGCTAAACGGCAGGGTTAAGGAGAGACTTAGGAAATGCAGCGTCCCAAAGGCAATGGAAGGGGAGGCCAGTGTACTGACCTCACCCTTTGATAGAGAAGAACTGGAAACATCAATTCATGATATGAAGAGTCGTATCATTTGATTTGCCGTGACGTTCTTATATTGGCACAGGTTTGTTGGGTCATTATTCAGACATTTTAAAAGTTTCCAACCCTTCTGGCTGTTCTTTGTCAAATCAAGAGTAAAGCCACGGGACTGGACAACATTTGTGTTGAACAAATAAAAATTTTTGGAGATTTTGCCAAGCAATGGTTGTTATCACTTTTTAATGCATGCATGGCTTCAAATTGCATTCCGAAGATTTGGAGGAAAGCCTGGGTTACGGCACTTTTGAAACCTGGAAAAGAACCGGATGACCCAAAGAATTTTCATCCAATTTCCCTCCTTTGCCATCCTTTTAAACTCTACAAGAGAGTTCTATTAAATAGAATGTTTCCTGTTACTGAACCAACTCTCATTCCCCAACAAGCTGGTTTCTGGCCAGGGAAGTCCTGCACAGGCCAGATACTTAAACTCATTCAGCACATAGAGGATGGATTTCAGTTAGGTCTAATTACTGGAGTTGCTTTCGTGGATTTATCTGCAGCCTATGACACAGTTAACCACAGGAAGCTTCTCTTGAAATTAGATAATGTCACACATGATCTTGCTCTGACTAAATGTATTGCGGCAATACTTGAAAATCAATGATTTTTTTGTCAACTTTCAGGGAAAAAAGAGCTGGTGGAGAGCCCAGTGACATGGTCTTCCACAGGGGAGCATTCTTGCCCCCTGTTATTTAATATATATACCAATGATCAGCCTGTTGGTCCTGATACATTGTTTTTTATCTATGCTGACGACTTGGCACTTACTGCTCAGGGAGCCAACTTCGAGGAGGTGGAAGTTAGGCTTCCTCTGGCCCTTAAGAATATGTCAGAATACTATAACAAGAATGGACTAAAAGCTCATTCATCAAAAACTAATGTCTGTGCATTCCATCTTAAAAACAGGCAGGCCAGACGTAGGCTTGATATTATCTGGGATGGAGTGAGTCTGGTACATTGTAAGGCACCATGTTACCTTGGTGTTACACTGGATCGAACATTAACCTTTAAAAGACATTGTTGCAATTTAAAGCAAAAGATCTCCACCCGTAATAATCTCCTCAGAAAGTTGGCTGGAACTACCTGGGGTGCTGTCAGTCCTACCCCAAGGAACTCCAAGAGACAATGCAAATTCAGTTCAGTTTTGTTTATTAGCTACAACCTCTAGCAAGAATCTTCCCAGACTGAAACTCCAGCTCCCAAGCCATCCAGCCACAACACTGTGAATTCCTCAGGGAGGTGCCAGTCTCATCCTCTTGTATTTCCCACGCTCCTCTGGCGGGCTAAGAAAATATTTATATACCTGAGCCTGGCCTTCATAATTCCATTCCATCACAGGTGCCCATCCTATCACTCTACGAATGGCTGCCCTTGCATTGTGTTACTTGGCAGCAGAGTACGCCTGCCCCGTTTGGGGCCGGTCTGCGCATTCTATACATGTGGATAGAGCGCTTAGTGATACATGTCATATCATGACTGGATGTTTGCGCCCCACTCCACTTGATAAACTGTATATCTTGGTGGGAATAGCCCCGCCGGGTGTTAGAAAGAGCGTGGCACAAGACATGGAATATGGAAAGGCGTTACATGATCTGGCACACCCATTATTTGGCCAAGTACCTCCCACAAAAAGATTGAAATCAAGGAGGAGCTTTTTAGATTGCACCAAGGAGATTGCTACCACACCTCAAACAGAACAATTAAAAAGATGGAAATCCCAAGCAAAACATCTTTACGATTGGATAGAACCACCTGAGCAGCTGCCTGGAGGTTTGGAGGAGGAGTGGATGATTTGGAGATGTTTAAATAGACTGCACACTGGTTTGGGTAGAACTAAAGATCAAATGGAAAAATGGGGGTTTCTTCCTGAGGACAAGGATATTTATTGTGAATGTGGTGCTATTCAAACAATTATCCATCTTTTGTAATGCCCCTTGGGACCAACATGCACACAGAATGACTTGCTGGTCAGAAATACCTTTGCCATCAACGTGGCCCGGCATTGGGCAATAATTATATAAATCTATATTTTTATTAAAGTTTTTAGTTTTTTAAAAATTTAGATTAATAATTATCTCCCAGCTCCTGCAGTTCTGACACAAGACGAGAGACGAGGATACTTAAGATGGGTGGTAAAACAAGAAAATATAAAATGAAAGAATTGAACATTGAATGAATCTAGCTTGAATACAAAAGTCAGTGGCCAGTACAAAAAAAGTATGGTAAGGTGGTTAGGTTATTTAGAAAGAATAACAGAGGATCAAATCACAAAACAAATACAGTGGTACCTCTAGTTACGAACTTAATCTGTTCCGTGACTCTGGTTGCAACTCGAGTTGGTCTCAAGTCGAGGTAAAGTTTCCCATAAGGTTCAATGTAAATACGGTTAATCCGTTCCGCCCTCCGAATTTGGTCGTACCTCAAGGCAAATTTCCCCATAAGGTTCAATGTAAATACGGCTAATCCGCCCTCCGAATCTGGTCGCACCCCGAGGTAAATTTCCCCCATAAGGTTCAATGTAAATACGGCTAAACAGTTCTGAAACATATGCATTTTATTTTTAAACCTCAAAAACCTTCCAAACGCCACAAAAACCTTCCAAACGCCACAAAACACACCACAAGCCTCACCGAATGTCTCCTTGCTACCGCGATCTCGCCCACAGGAAGCCGCAACCATGTGGCAGCAGGGAAAATGGCCGCGAATCCAGTTCGTAAGTAGAGGCGAGTTCACAAGTAGAGGTAAATTTTTGGCACCAGAGCTGGTCGTATCTTGAAAAATTCGTAAGTAGGGGCGTTCGTAAGTAGAGGTACCACTGTATATGAAGGAAAATGGATCAAGAAGAAGAGGAGGAAAATAGAGTTGTGGTTGAATGGAGTTGATGAGATCCTCAGAAGAGACGAGAGAAGCATATAGATGAAAAAGGAATGTATGAAGCAGTGTATGAACATGGTGGAAGCAAGGATAGTTTGCAGAGACAGAAAGGTATGGGGCAGTGCAGTAAATGGTATTAATGTACATAAACTAGATTTAGCTGTATTTCCTTTTCTTAATTCCTGCCTTTAATTTCTTTGGCTTATTATATCTTATTTATTTTCTGCACTTTGCATAGTTTGTTCACCCAAAAAAAGGGAGAACTGTATGTGTAATTTGGATGTTATATTATATTGTTAATACTGTGGTATGAACCTATGCTCTTTGATTGACTGCATAGTGTTGTAACATAATTTCAGTTAGTTCATAGTGTTGTAATTTCATAATTTCAATAATTTTATCCGCTTATTTGTTTTAGTGATTTGCATCTGTCAGATTATGTATAGGGCTAATTCTGGTAGAACAAAATGTAGTTGTGGAAGTTAGGAGCAGATTTAGTGCCAAAGCAATACCAATAAGCTCCAAATAAGATTGAAAAGAGACATACTGGAATAAACCAAGTGTTTTCTGGTGGAAAAGGATTAATCTGCCAATATTGTAGTTTTTACTTGACATTTTAAATAATAGGCTATGCAGCAGAATAAGAAATAATGGAGTTTATTTGAAAGATGTATTTAGATGTAATGCAGTGTTTCTGATTTTCTGCACAAATGTATAATCACCTCTTGCAATTCTATTTCTGCAACAGGAAAGTGTGTCCCTTTTATTCTATGCTTAGATTTTTATTTATATTTACATTTGTTATATAATGATAATGTGTGTGCATACATCTATGCATCTGATGGTTAATTTTAAGTATAAGATTAGGACTCAGTTGTTAACAAGGCAGGATTACAAAAAGCCCGTGAAGAACTGTCAAGCAAATTTAGCAGTAAGGTAACTGTGTTTTCTATTTGGAACTGTTTCCCCTTCCTACATCCCCCTTCTCTCTAAATTGCATGAGAATCTCTGCAATATTTTAAAACCTTATTTTCCTTCTTCTGCACACTACAACAACATGGAGAAATTAACTGAAGCGCTTAAGATGCTGTCAGCCTGAAAGATGCTTAGCTGATCTGTCCTTTGGCCTCCCCTCAAACCCATACATTATTTAACCCAAAGAGAATGTATCAGTGAGATGGAACAACGGGTAGGAGGAGTGATAAATAGTATATATTTAAGTTTCTCAAATCTTGGCCCATTACCTTTGTTTCTTATTTAGGATGTGGTGTTAATCATGCTAATATTTTACAGCCCAGCTTCACACTTTAGTCATTATTTTAATCAAAGTGATCAGTGTAGGAAAGAACACACTATCAGGTGGGAATAGTAGCTGTCGCTTGCTGTTAATTACTTTGCATTTTACAGCAATCAGCAGCAGGGGCTGAGATCATAATAAATTCATGACTTATGGGGCCATAAAATCATTACCGTAGGAAAATATGTTTTATCAGGGATTCATCGGCCTGTTGCTCAGAGAGAGATTTCTGGAAGAAAATGACACCCATGAAATTAAACCAATCTTTGCAGTCAGCAGAAATGCAAATGTTGGTACAAACACACAGCTGGGCTAGGTTTATGCATGAGGTATTTAGAAGGGTCTAGATAGAGGAAAAACTGGAGCAGGTGGGAGCAAAGGAAAGAGAAAGTTGGCTGTCAAGGCACAAAGGAGCAAACACAGCGGCAGGGAAAAGGGAAAGGAACGAGAAAGCATATGTGGAAGAGATTTCAAATCTACGTTATGAGATGGGGGAGCTCCACCCAAGGGTGAAGACAGATGTAAACTTCTTAGAGTGTCCCTTTTTCCTGACAAAAGCATTCCTTTTTCTGTACCTTGACTAACTCTTAAAATCCCAATTCTGTGGATTTCAGCAGCTTGACTAGGCAAAAATCTGGCTGTGGAGAAGGCTATTTGTTGTTATCAAGGGTGCAAAATGCTCAGTTTAACCCCCTGAATCCTTAGTTCAGTTTCCAATTCTAAAACAATGTTTTCACATAAACAACATATGGGTTATATATTTATACATGCGTAGGTCCTCAGACATTTGTAAAAAGTACTTCATTGACCTCCGGACTGAGTCAAACCAAGCCTGCTTTAAGAGATTTCTAAAATGAAATATGCTTAACAATGAGCTGCAATTTATAATAAAAATATAATAATCTAAAAAACAGATTGATTTTTACAGACACATGGTACTGGGATACTTTAGTAAGTGTGTCTAATTTCAGAATGTTCTGAATGTGGCAATACCTCGTTGATTTTGCCTGAGTTCAGAAGCTAAGCAGAATTATGCCTGGTTAATCTTTGGATGGGAGACATCTGGAGAATTCCAGTGTGTTAAACTGGGAAGTCAAAAAACATCCTAGAACACAGAGTGGCAAGTCGGTTCCATATTGCCCAAGAAACTCCACATGGAATACAGTCCCTGAAGCCAAACTTACCTCAAAGGAGACATTGCAATATGCAGTTTGCATTGGCTTTTTCCTGACATGTCCATGGACAAATTTTCCCAGGTGGATCTGTTTCTCTATATAACTCCAGAAGAATGGAGCAAAACTGGATGTCTATTTGAAAAGAACCAACTGTGAGGTCCTCCAACAGCTGTATACAGTTAGGAATAAAAAGAATACTGAGGCAACCTATAGGGAAATAATAAACCAACCTGGCCCAATTCCAACTCTCCAGGTGTCTGCAAAAAGTCTGAGGTTCAAAGCATTTGCAAGCAACCTAAGTGCCCAGGGACAATAAAGCCCCTGAATCTTTTTTGGGGTGGTCTCCAGACCACAACAAACTAGGATTGCCAAAAATAAGGTTCCCCATCATTTGGAGGTATACCCAAACTGTACAATACACCCTAAACTGGCATTCGTTTTTTTTAATCCCCCCCCCCGCCCCCAAACAAGGAAAAGGAGAAATTCCTGACCCGGCTCAACAGAGCCCTGCTGGCTTTACACCCTCCTCCTGCCCAGTGTGTCCCTCACACCCCTCCAAAGGGCCAGCTGCCCAAAGCCTTCTGCACACACAGTATCAGATACCTTGACAGCTGGAAGCTCCTCGCAGTAGCCAGGCAGCAGCTGCCTAAGGCTCTGCCTGTCTCAAGGAGTGACAGATGCAGAAAGAAGATTAGCCGCCACCACTGTCACTGCCAAGCCCAGCTCCCCTCCCGACTCTTTTGCCAGCTCTGAGGTCAGTGGAGCAGCTGCAGGTGATTGCCCTGTAATGGAGGCTGCCAACCGAACCTCACCATTTTCATTAGACATAGTTTCCTCTCATTAACTTGCATAGCAATAGTCCAACAATAAATAATTGCTTAAATAAATGCATAGGGAGTAGTTTACTCTGGGCGAACACTCTGGCTTCTGAAATAATGTACTTTCCTGGCCCTGGATAACAGGTTTCTCAATTCCTTAATTGAGTGAATTTTTCAAAGCTTTACCCCGTCTCCTAGGAAATATGAAAATTAAGGACTGAAGAGCCCAAGTATTACTAAGTTCAGATTTGTTATATAATAATATTATGTGGGTTGGTTGTTTTTGTAATTTTCATATTTTGCCATTCCCCCATGCAACTATTTGTTAACACCATTTAACTATTTCCTCGTGTTCACCGCTTCTTATCTCTCTCTCTTTTTTCTCCTTTACTCACAGCATCAGCTCTAGTGAACAGAATAAGTGATGAGCTGCAGGGACTGGAAAAGCATAAAACATTTTTAAAAACCTGGAAGCTTACTCATCAGTTGGTTGGTAGAGAACTGAAACCAGCCATCACTCCTCCTCTAATTAGTGAGACGTCTTTACCTTTTTTTTAAAAAAAAGGACTTTACATATACAAGTCCTAGCTCTGTGTATCACTGGGCCCGGGGGGGCTACTCTCTCCCTAAAAAACAACCTTGGTTCTCAAGGTTCTTCTTTGATAGCGTTATAGGGAAAGCAGAATGGCTAGGAATAGAAATGGAGAAGAAATTCCTTTGCTTACCACTTCAGTAAGCATCGAATCCTAATTTCCCAGACTCAAGCATCGAATCCTTGAAGTCATCTAATCCTAATTTCCCAGACTAATGAACAAATTGAAATACAATTTTATTTTGATATTTGTACTTTTTCAAAGTTTGAACTATAATGCTCCAGGTAAAAATCTTCCAGGTAAAAATTACATTTACAATAACCTACTCTATATCAGGTTACCTTTAAAGTGGTTCAGAAACTTCCCAGAATCCAAATGATCAGAGTTCTTATAATCTATTCAGTATTACTTATACTAGTTATTGGTTAATGTCTTGGCCCAATTTAAAATACCGATGTGACAGCCCTAAACCACTGGGATTGCTTTATGTGAAGCATCTCCTGAATACATATAAATATACAGGCATTAAGAGTGCCATACAGGCTCTAGGTGAACAACCAGGTGAACAAGGGACAGGGCCTTTTCAGTGGTGGTCCCTTCTGTGCTAAACTACATTTACTACAATACGCATTCAGTTCCTTCATTCTGTCTTCAAACAATCCATTGTACTTCAGCTTTCTTTTGTTTAAAGATACTGAATGTTTTTTTTAAAATTCTTGTTATTTCTCTGGGTTAACCCACGTTCAATAGTGTAATGTATTTTATGTGGATTCTTAAGCTGATTTGATGTGTATTTTATGCTGTTGTTTTAATTTAAAAGTCCTAAATACTATTTAATCATTTTAAATTGGTTTTATAGTATTGACTGTGAGCTACCTTGAGGAGCATAAAATACTGAAATGAATAAATAAGTAAAGAATGTCATGCTTGGCAAGTCCTTGGCATCTGTAGTTCCTCATTCTGGTGGAGATTCTTCTTTCACCTTTCTTTATTGACTTCCTCTTTGTGAACATTGAACTGGTAAGCTCCACAGGGCAGGGAACATATTTTTGGTTTTATTATTTTGCGTATGTTTCCAAGTAAAGTGTCACGTACCTGGATAGCATTGCATAAATGACAAATATTTAAAATAAAAAGTGAAATCCTACGGTCCCTGAAAGCAGCTCCTAAGACTCGTGAGATGTTTCAAATTTCATCTGCCAAGGTTGAAGAGACATCTCTGCTGAGAAAGGAACATCCAAAAATGATTTATTCCTCCAGCCCCTGTGGATGCATTCACAATTATTCCTTCCCTGTTATTGGTACTCCAGCAACAGGAGGAAGGGAATGAAAATGGTCAGAAGTGCAGGAGGGAAAGTTTTGGGTCCAAAGGGTTCAATATTTTCTCATTCCTCAACCTCTTCTCCAGCAGGAGGAGGAGTTTTTACCAGCTCTGTCACTGGTGGAAAATAATCTCTCCCGTTGCTTGTAATAAAACTCAGGAATCCAACCCCATGAACAAGGATGCTCTTTCCTTCCTTTCTCTTTCCAAACTGGCATGAGTTTGGAATAGGTTTGTCCATGGTGACGACTTATATGCTCTGAACAGGTAGGTAGCATTGCAATGCCACTATTCCCACCCCCCCACCCCCATCGGCAAGGTCCTGCCATCTTTAAAGATTTGATGGGGAAAGATTTGTTTGGTTTTTCCTTAAGTAGCTCTGGAATCCTAAAGGTGCTATTCTCTCATAAATCATTCTGGGAAATCCTGGCTTTGAATGGTGGCGTATCTGTTGTAACAACAACTTAAAAGAAATATTCTCTTTGGAAGTGTTGCGAAAGGGTTAATCGTCTAACCATTTTTCTGGTAGAGAGTATCAGCATTGCTGAAAATGATGCTGTGGCTTGCCTGATTTTCATGTTTCTTCCAATTACACTGTGCAAACACAGGACCTTATTTAGTGTTATTTAGCCATGAAATTATAACAGATCATTTGAAAAATAACCACTGAAGAAGAATCTAAAAATACATTTTCATCTCTGGTTAACATCTGCCGGGCTGAGGGAGAGCTGAGTTGTAAAGGACATCAAAAGAGGCCACCCTGCTGCTACTTATAATGGTCTGACAGCAAAGCAGAATAAAGATGTTACAAATTCAGGCAGGTATAGCTGGGCTTCTACCTGCTTTGGGAAGAATTATTCCCTCCACCCCATTATAGATATGTATCTTGATCAGTTGATGATGGTGATGTTAACAGCTTACAGGATATGTGTGAATGGTTATTACAAGTGCAAACGCCACAAACAAATTTCATATGTTGCCTTCTAGAATGTCAGCTACAGTGGTTTTAATATAACAACTATATATAATACTGTATTAATTATGCTATTAATTATAGAGATGACAAATTATAGAAATTCTAATCATATAAATTATTTAATTACTAGTCACTAAAACCCAATTCACAGATGCACAGACATCACTTGACTCCTTTGCCTTGGAGCACTGTACATTTGATTGTTGAGAGTGGAATATTGGAAGGTAAATTACTTGTTTGGAGAAGATCTGGGCCCAGCAGTCTGGCCTTCTTTATGCATCGCAGCTTCAGAATCTCATTACAAGTAAGCCTAAGGGCAGTAGTTCAAGTGAACAAAGGTTGACCAATGATTGCTTTCTAAAATTTTTCATGTTGAAAACCACAGAATAAGCATACATGGGCACAAGCTGGCACAATAAAACATGAGAAGTTACATACCTGTTCTTTTCAGAATACAGGTGTCATGTACTTTCTGCCAGTCCATCTCATGGGAATTCAAAAAGTGGAATTTGGAGAGCCATGCACTATAGTCCAAATAAGGGAATCATCAGAGATCGGATGAATTTGACATGAATTGGATTTGATCCAGACTAGTCTGATAGGAAAACGTGCAAAATTCTCCTGTGATGTACTCATACATGTAAGCAATTAGTTGTGGATTGCATAGAGTTTTCATCTTGACTTATTGACAAAACTGATTTGCATCTATGGGTGAATTTTGTGCTTTTACCTTTTATCCCTTAATTTTGCTTTGTGTTTTCTCCTGTTATTTGTAATTTGTACCTTAAGGTTTTGAATACAACCCTGCCTAAATAAAGCATTTAAAGCTCTTATGACTTTGTCCTTCTAGGCAGAACCTAGGCAGGCATAGTGGATATACAGTATAGGTGTAAAGTTCTATGCTCCAGATTGGATTCAGACCAGTCTGATAGGAAAAATGCATAATATTCACCTATAATGTATATATTTGTTTTGTTTTAAATCATGATATAATTTACACAGAAAGCCAAACTGTGTTTTGTCTGTAGTTTATTTTAACTCATAGCAGGCAGCAAACAACTCTGAAGTTATTTTGCAAATGTAGGCTAGACTTAATCAAAACCTAGGATCCTGGTTTATTTCTGGTTTTGCCTCCCCCATCTTCATACCCATCCAGGCAGGGACAAGGCAGAAGTGGCAAAAAGTAGAATCACACACTGCTCTTGTTTGCTTTTTGTACCAGAATCCTTATCCCTCCACTCTCTCCCTATCAACAGGTCTCTTTCTGCACTTAACCCCTCCTATTGACAATTCTGCCTATCCCAGAAGACCTACACTTTTTGCTGCTCTTTTCATGGAGAGACAAACTCCTTAAATGCATCTACCAAGGACTGCATGTTGACAACACCTTAATTTAAACAGTTAACCACATATAATACAAAATTATAATCCAGGGATACAAAAAGTACAGTCTGAAGACTGTAGTCTACCACCAACTTTCTTTTTGTGACCCCAGAAACACCTCCCCCCCAACAGTGTGTACGTCTAAAAATTTGGAGCTTTATTTACATGTCCACATATTTGGATGTAAGGACAGAGAGAATGCCTTGAACTTTGCCCATGTTTAATGTAAGGCACCAATTTCTTCCCTCTAAACTCCTCTTCCCCCCACCCTCCTCTTCCCTCCACTTATCTTTGGAGTGTGGTTCTTGACATACCACATAAAACCTACAGTGCCTCTAAAGGAAACAACAGAATGTCCACATCCCTGTATAAATCTTCAACAGAAGTAAAGGATTAATAACAATGACTCATAAGTGATTCCCCACCACCACCACCACTGGCTAATATTTTCTTAGTTCTTTAGCTGCATGAGTCCTTAAGCAAGTAACATTATCGGTAATCCAGGGAGGCATTATGTTTAACTCTGTGAATGAACAATGGAAACTTACTTACTCCATGTGCCCTCCAAAGCTTGGGAGAGGGAAATCGATCAGCAGCTACCTCTGAAGGGGAAGTAATATGTTTCATTAAAACTAAGAGAGAGGGTCTCAGTAGGTTGTAACAATTTTCATTAAGAAAGAGATAATCAATACAGGGATCAGGCCTTTGTTGACTATTACATGGAGTGCGGAAGGAGATAAATTTGTTTGGCTTGAAATCCAGTTGGAGTTCCTGATGAAGTTCCATGTCCTAATTGAGCAGTTAAGCTCTTTGGTTGGCTTCTTTAAAAAAAAAAAAAAAGTATTATTCCTAATTTGGCATTCTAAATACCTATTGGGTAATAGCAGAAGAGGCAAAGGAATAAAGCAAGTGTAACCAGCAGAATTAGAAGAGTATGCCACTGAAAATTCCTTTGCAGAAGAGGCAAAGAAATTTAAAAAACAGGAATCAGCCAAACAACTTGTGATAACATTCCTTATAGTGAAAAATGCCCATAAAGTATGATAAAAAGCAACCTTGGCATAATGCTGATGGTTCAGTTACCTGTGTTAGAGACTAGCTACATGTTATGTTGAATACATGAAAAGTAGCCTCTGGTAAGCCTGCATCTGACTTCTGAGAACTGTGAATATGCTGGAGGGGAAGAAGAACGCCACTGTTCTTCATCCTGTTTTTATCTGTGTTATCTGATCTCTGCTTAGAAGTTAATTGTTCTGCTTATCTCTTGCCTGATAAAGGAGACATGATCACCAAAGAGATGGAAAAAGACAGGAAACAATTTCAGAATCCCCTAATGTATTTCTGCATCATCCTTAGTTGATTTTAGTTTTATTCCAGAGTAATGAGTAAGGTGTGGAGGGGTCAAGGGGGCACCCACAATGGCTCCATCCTTAATCTTTCCAGGATAAACCCAAAGGCTTGAAAAGACTAACCATGTTAGGCTCAATGCATCTTTGTGCTCCATGCAATTGGGAACTATGATTGACCAGGATGGCCTTGTACCAGATTAGTTATTATAAGCATAAAGCAGGATAGGTACAGTGTCCAATATAAAATTCCTGGTTGCTAGGTTACCTTTCAGATTGAACCTTGACTCTCCAACAGAAATCACTGGTATATTGAACCCTTGTTGCCTAATCCCCAACTTTTTGTCCTCTAGAAAGTCAGCTAAAATTCTAATTGGCTTGGTTACAACCTTTGCAGTGATTTACTAATTATTCTTCTCTGGTCCCTCTGATCAAAAGTGATATCTCTGGAATTAGACATCAGGTTGTATGACTTTTCCCAATCCCTAAACCTGACCTAGGACAACTTAGCTTCCTAGCCCTGCCTCTTCCTTTGCACTCTCAATCATCTGAAGACATTTGTGCTACAATGTGTAGGGTCAAGAGGGGATGGCCCCCTTTTTTGCATCAGAAAAAAAGTCCACACTCTCTTTCTCATCCTCCACAGAATGAGCAATGCATGACACAGAATGCCTGAACTGGACATTTGGGATGACTAAAAGTAAGGGATGATCAAACCCCTGTAACTTGTATGATTTTGTAGAAGAAAGACATTTTCAGAACATGCAAGATGTAATAATAACACTGACATCAAATTGAATCAGCTATCTATGGAGGGTGACATATTCAAAGGTGAGAAGAGGTGAATAAATGCAGACTGCAGGATAGACGGCTGTTAACAATTCTGATGTGCCAGAAAAAGTAATGCCATTTCAAATACCATTAGCAGAAATGACAGTACTGAAGATTTAGAAATAACACTGCTCATTCTGTACAGATGAATGCTGCATTCAGTTGAAGGTGCCACATATCAAAGAAGACAGTAACACACTAAGAAAGCATTTGGAAATGAACTGTATGAACACACAATAGTCTAAAAGCAACCTTTAAAACAGTATCTATTGAATAAAATGTTAGATTGGGGGGGGTGAGGCTGTAAAAGAGCTTGATATGGAAAAAAATATCAGGAACTATTGTATTATTGGTAGGGTTGGTGAGAAATACCATTCAATCAACATTTGCATCTTAAGGTTTTTTGGTGACTTCAAGTCAGTGTTGACAGTCATAGTGAGATCTGAACTATAGTTAAGACTCATACTCTCAGCCATTACATTACACATCAAAATAAGTTGGGCTGCATGTCTGCCTTTGAGTCAGTTTTTTACTCCTGGTGACTGCCTGGACAAGTCCCCACAGTTTTCTTGGCAGTGTTTTTGCCATTGCCTTCTACCTAGGGCTGAGAAAGAATGACTGGTCCAAGGTCACCCAGTTGGCTTCGTGCCTAGGACAGAACCAGAACTCATGGTTTCCCAGTTTCTAGCCTGATGCCTTAACCACTACACCAAACTGGCTCTCTTATATACAGCATATATTGCATATATTTCTTAGTTGGTCAGATAAGAGCAACAACTTGCTGGCTTGTAAAGTACTCTCTAGATTAAAGATCTGAGCAGAGAGTAGCATGAACTGACTTGGAGTACTACTGAAGGTTATTGCTTGCACTTTCAGCATGCTAGCCAAATGTGCTAAAACTGATTGGTCATGTCATTACCTTTAGCAGACAATGTTATCTGTAGCAGAGGTACAGCTAAGGTTGGTAATCTAATCTTCATCTTTTCTTTCTTTTAAAGGCATTATGTGATTGACCAAAGCCACAATGGGTGGCAGATATCAATAGCTATATCTGGGGACAACAGTGACATATGAAAGATTGCAAATTGCAATATAAGAAGAGCAAATGATAAAGAGCATGAATTAATGAATAAAATATAAAACTAAAATACATACATTGTGTCTCTATAAAACTAAGAAAACGGGGAAGGATTTAATTGCATTTAAATAAAGAATGACCAAGTTCTACAAGCAGGAAAGGCAAACAGATCAACTGGAACAGAGAGACCAAGACATAGTTCAGTGAAGTTGGTGAGATCCTCAAAAAGAGAGTTTAAAGAAAAGGAGGATATATGAAGAGATTTATAGATTAATGGAAACAAGAATAGAAAGGTATGTAGATACAAAGTGAATCCTGCTGGTACAACCTAATTCTAACTATGCAGCTATGTTTTCTTTTCTTCCTGGCATCTCATGGGTTTAATTTCTTTTTCTATTTCTGATTTCTTTTCATGGGTGTGCACATATACAAACATTTTTGACATAGACCCAGTAATTTATGAAGAGTTTTGAAGTGGGTCCTGCTTTCTTACAATGTTTATCTTTGTTTCACTGAAATAATTTCACTGGGATATTGACTTCAGATTAAGCCCCATTAAATGAAATCTAGGACTTTAATTTCTAACACCCTCCTCCCACATAGATGCACAAAGTCACCACGAGGTGCTTTTAAAGCAATTGGATCTGCTTTGAAATAAAGCATCCTTGAATTTTTGTCAGAGATACTGTTAGAAAGAAAGAAACCCAAAACTAAAGTTTTCCTAGCTTTTAGATTTCTTAGTATTGTTGCATGGAATGGCACACCAGTTGTTATGTTGTTGGTTTAAGAAAGGCAGTCTTAAACAATACACTAGTGTCTCTTTTACTTAAGAAAATGATTTATTTTTACAAAGCACATTATGCAAACAAACCAATTGCATCACTGAATAATGAAATAAAGTGCTTTTCTTTGGTGATATATTTTGAGTCTGTGTTACGGGTAGTGATTGCTTATTTCTTGATTTCCTTAATGTTTAACTTATTCTTTAGCTTATCTCCTAAGGTTACTCTATTTTATGTTATTGCTGTCAACTATTTCCTATTGCTATTTCCTTTTCTCTAATTGTATCTCTAATTCCTATTAATTATTCCTATTGCTTATCCCATTTCACTTTCTTCTTGTACTTTTATCCTTTCACTTTCTCATTCCTATCTACTGTCCTTCTGCCTGCAGGGACTTTCTTTCTAACTAAAGACCTGAAAGCAGGGAAATCAGTCCCTTCATTAATGTCAGTGCCCAGGTGATTCTTGATTTTCCTTGAAACCAGCCCTGGGGCCACAACCCACTGCTTTTCTCCTGCCCTGGGACCAGAATGCTGCTTCTGCATCACCCATCCACTGCTTTCTGAGGTCTGCCTCTTATCACCTAATACTTCCTATACCAGTCTAACCCCTCCTGATGCACTAGTCATGTAAGGAAGGATGAAAACTATGTACCTACAGAGTTCCTCCTTCTAAATAGTCTTAAGGTATCCCAATACTGTTGTGGTGATATTTGATTGGTCCTGTTACCATGGACTTCCCTTGAAAGAGCAAAGGTCCATTAGGTATAAGGGAACTTCTGCTCCAACTGGAACCTAGGACAGAACCCTACATTCTGATTGGAGAGGATACTCTTCCAAGGACTATTCACATCTAGCACAGCTAAGCCTTTTTGGACATATTCCAATTGCCTTGAATTGGGGAAGGGCTTCATTGCCCCTTGAGGTACTAGACACTTTTATGCAGTGAGACCTGGAGCAGCTTGGAGATGTCCTCTATATCCTTGCATCCTTCCTATCTATTTCCAGTGTACCTAAGGGACAGTGATAATCTCTCATCTCTCTTCACTGGAGACCTCAGAGCCAGAACTAAATGCATTTACTAGAGCTAGATGCATTTGTATTTTCTGTACATGCATGGCATAGTAACCATTCTGAATTTCCTGATCAAATCAGAATGAAATAAATTAATTCCTTACATTGCCAAATCTTTCTGAAACACAAATGCCTAGAAAAAACTTAATGCTAGTAGTGACTGCAACTTTATCACCCAACAATCACTGGGTGAATAATAGTAGCAGAAAAATCTGCTAAACTGTATTGTAATCTTGACAACCAACCAGATTCTGCTTTGATTACCTCTGTTTCTTAGCCAAGCCCCCCACTTTGTTCTTACTTTACACACTTGCCATGATTGCTAAATAACTCTAAAGTGCCATAATTGTGTGCAAAGCTATTTTTCCTGTTTTCCATATAAAAGTATTTGATGCCTGACACCCACCCACCTCAAGGAAGCAGCAGCACTATGACAAGCTAGTAATAAAAGTTTTGGAGTTTATATTCAGCTAAAACAATCTTCATTCTCGCTTGCTTTTAATTTGTGGCACTCTTTGAATGACTGAAATTCATCTAGAAAGTGCTTTTGCTAAATATTTGCTGATGCACAATAATGGAGCAGCCATAAGGTATTAAAGGTGTCTCTAACATTCCCCTTCCCTGATGATTCTTAGTATAACACAGATTTTTGTTATTGAAGAGTGAAGATCCCTTCTTTCCTCTTGACATCTCAGTGCAAGGCTGCAAAACAGCAGTCACCAACCAGTGAAGACTTACTCTCACTCCTCTATTATTGAAATACCACATTTGACATTTTGACTGTTTCAATTAGAGAACAGAGGACGCTCCAGATATCCCAAAAGGCAGATGGGTGAAAGCGGCCCAATTTCTTCTCACTCAGTTCTTGGTTGCTATAAAATGTAAAGCCTGTCTCAACAGGGGATATCAGTTTCATGCTGTCATATCCAGAATGTATAAAATGTGCCTTGCTATGGGTTAAAGAGAGTGCCTAAGGGATGCGATGGAGGCTGCTGAAAGTAAGAGCTATGGACATTTATAAGCAGAGCAATGTAAAATTGATCTGGGTTTAACCCAAACTTTGTAAAAAATAAGAATTGTCATAGTCATAGTCATAGTTCAGGAATTTTTCAGAAAGGATTGTGAAAATATTAATTTTTTTATCTGTAATTAGCTAGAACTGCCCATATGACTTGTACAGAAAATATTGCTCTCACTCCAAGCAGGCTTCAAATAAAAGAAGATTCTTATCAGATTTGATTGCCCATATACTGGAATATGTATTATAGTCTGGTACACTGTAATGATGACAACGAAGAGTAGTTTGAGGATCCATTTTGACCTGACTTGTCCGTCATTGTCCAAGTCAGCATGATGGCAAAGGAGTGCCTTCTTTAGCTGAGAGTAATCTATCCATTATATCCCTTCTTGGAGAGAACTGAACTGGCTACCATTATCCACACATTGGGTAGCTCATGTTTAAATGATGGTCTACATTAAGATGCCTTTGAAAGTTCAACAGGTCCAAAACAACAGCATATGACACCTGTTCTAGCTAAGCTGCTCCCAATAAATTTCCATGTTAATTTCAGGTGCCAAATGGAGCTATGACCTTGTCTAAAGGCCTATTGCAAATGCTGGAGGGAGGTCCATCTGGAATTTAGTAGCAGCTCCAGTGCTATGGAATTCGATTGTTTTAAGAAGAATTGAAAAACTTATTTTAAATTTTAGCCTTTCCCCAGTGGAGTTTTCCTATAATTTTAGCTTATCTTCTCTGTGTGTGTATGTGTGTGTGTGTGTGTGTGTGTGCAGCTGGACAGCATAATGGTTACAGTGCCACCCTTTGAGGCAGGAGACCAGGATTTGAATCCCAGCTGGTACCTACCTTACCAGTAGGAGTCCTTGGGCAAAGACCACCTAATGCTTCACCTGCCTACCTTGGATATGAGAGTGACGTGAACAAGGTCCGTACCAGATGTTGGGGAACGAGGACAATCTTATGAGAAGTGGGCTACTGGAACAAACCATATATGAATGAGACAAGAGAACCTGGAACAGATGGAATGCTACTACAACAGTACACCTAATGTGAGGGGATATATGAAACATATGAGGGAACTATGTGTGGTCAGAAGACCTACATCCACACGAACTGTGAAACAGCTAGTTACCCAATGTTTCAACATAGTGAAGAGGAAGCTGCTCTTACAACTTGAGATAGTCCAACTACACATTACATCCCAGACTCAAGAAGACCCAGAAAAACAACCGGATGTGCAGCCAACACCTGAAGCTGGAATGTCACTGCAGCCCCCTCCATTACAGAGCACAGCAGGTGATATGAAGCATAAGATAATGGATAAACTAGTTACTGTCAACCCTCAAGACTGATTACCAAGGCTCAGTGGAGACGTACCATCAGATAGTATGCTAGAGGATGCCAATACCACCCTCACGACAATCCCTACTACCACCGTAACTCAAACCAATGAGCTGATATATGCTACAGCCACTATAATCCTGGAGATATTTGGCTACACAATCAAGAACAGCAGTACGTACCCCACACACACCAGAAAATGAGGTTGGAGGCTAAGATCAAGGCAACTTGGAGAAGTTACTCAGCTGGTGGAACTACAGAAGGGTGTGGAGATTAAGGATATGACTCAGCTACTGAAAAAAATACAAGGGCCTGACTCCATCTGAAGCCCTAGAGACTGCTAAACAAAGGCTCACAGCACTGGTTACCAGGCTAAGGAGATACACTAGAGAAGCAGCAGCCAAGTAGATAAATGCTCTGTTCTCCAAAGAACCACCTAAAGTGTACTCCCAGTGCAGTGCAACAACACAGTAACAGCAGAGCCACCAACAGCAAAACTGAGCAGTACTGGAAGTATGGTGATTGGTAACACCCCTTAGAAGCCCCTGTTAATGGGAAAGTTAGCAGGGTTGACTGAAGGCGGAATCAACATCAGGAAATGAGTTTAAATAGGTTAAACAGATCCACAAAATTGGCATAGCTGGAAATGCAATGTCTTGATCACATTCCCCATCTTTGAAGTTCACCCTAGTACTATCTCTGATCATGTTTTTTTTTTTTAATCATCTGCTGGATCTAAAGTAAACATAGTTTAAAACAGCAACATCACCACTTCAAACAGCCAAAAGTATCATTATGAAATTATCATGTTCAAGTGGTTCAAACAGTCCAATAGCTAATGTCTGTATTCTAGAAAGCATGGTTATTCACACCAGTAATTGAATAAGGCCTTTAAAAACTTCCTACAGAAGACTTTTGTTTTGTACATGTTTGTATCCCTTCCAAGACACTACTGTGCATTCACTGTCATTCACTTATTATATGTAGACTTCTCTCTGAATACTTTGATATCGATTTCCTGCAGGTTCCATTTTTAAAGGAGCATATGTACACGGAGCTTCTATCACAATAACAAATAACATTTTTAGTAGTCCCACTGAATGGTTGTACCAAGGTTACCAGCTCTTACAGCAGTCTACTTATGTCTTCTTTATGAGCTGTTGCAGTGTGAAATGAAATGCACCTAAGTAATCACTTGAAAGTACATTTAGAATACCTTAACCTCCCAGAAACTGGGTCAGTAAAAAAAAAAAAAAAAGATGGGGGGGCATTTATGTTCTATGAAGAATCATGAAATATGTTTCCAGCTCTCACCACAATGTTGATGAAGCTTTCTACTTGTGTTTATTTACTTCCTCAGCAGAGTGCTGTTTCATTGTCCTTACCCAATGTTGTCCTTACCCTCTTGTCCTTACCCAATATTCAGAGATAATAGATAATTATAATTTTTTACAACACAAGTTTGAAGACAACCACTGCTGTATTTTACAACAGTACTTGATTTTCAAGAACATGGCTTAGAGAAGCATTCCTTAAATGAATGACAAAACCCCAGATATGTATTTTTTTCATGGCAGGTTCAGGAGCTCAAATTGCTTCACAAAATCAAAATCATTGTTAGGAGAGGAGGCTGGCAAAAACATAGTGTCCACAGTTTCAGAAGTATTCATTAGCTTTCCCTTCCCCACTATGATGACCAGGTATGTTGGCCTACAATCCCTAAATTCCCAGTTGGCAATTTTAGACGATACCATATGAACTTTAAGGAACAAGGTGCAAAAGGCTTTCACTGGGTGACATCAGACTCATGTTTTAATTGAATGTAAAATTGCAGGCATCCCACGGCAAACTCAGTCTAAGCACTTCTTCCTCCCCTCCTCCATTTTTCTCACATAGTACAGGCGAAATGGTGTCAGCTGGGATACGATGATGCTGAAACTATTTCTATGGTACCCTAAGCAGAATCACTGATATACTCCTCTTGTAAGTTGACTGTGGAAGAGAAACAATGACAGCATGAAATGTGTCAATGCTATGTCAGCTTCATTCATCATAGAATAGCTTCTTCCTTGGAAAACATCCCAGTATGCAAAATCCCTATGGGGGTGTAGCCTCCATGACAGTGTATTAAATTATGGATTGATGGGGATTAATCACAATGCAACAATAAAGCATAGAGATTACAAAACATGTGTTAATTCAGTAATACAAGACTGATTTTTTTAAAAAGCACAAAGGACATGTACTAGATCCTTTCTTAATGGAAGCATTCCTACAGATGTATCTTAAGACAAATGGGCAACAATTGTCTGTCCTACAGCTGAGTGTGTTTTGCATCAATATTCTGAAAATATTGCAGCGGCAAGGAGAATGGTTTGGAGTAAGATGAGATCAAGTAGCTAAACTAAAGGCAGCCCAGCTTTCTTCAGTACAAACTGGATTTCTTGCAACTTGTGTTGTGCTCCTAAAGATTAGATAGTTTGGCTACCAAACTAGAGGTAGAGCTGTTGCAAGTGAGGTTCATTAGAATCTGAGTTGTCACTGCAGTGAGTGACCTTGTGTCATTCTATCTTGCACATTCTACCTTGGCTAGGTCTGTGCCCCAGCTCAGACAGGGGGGAAATCACCCGCAAACCAAATCATCAAATTAGCCTGTGGTAAGGAAATCTGCTGCCCATGGGCTGCAAGGCAACCTTCCAGGGCCATTACTGGAGCCCCCTGAGATTATAGCAATGCAATTTTTGGCATTTTTAAACCTTCTTCAAGAACACACAGAGAGCCAGTTTGGTGTAGTGGTTAAGGTGCCAGACTAGAAATCGGGAGACCATGAATTCTAGTCCTGCCCTAGGCATGAAGACAGCTAGGTGCCCTTGGGCCAGTCACTCTCTCTCAGCCCTAGGAAGAAGGCAATGGCAAACCACTTCCAAGAAAACTGCAGGGGCTTGTCCAGGCAGTTGCTAGGAGTCAACACTGACTTGAAGGCACCATAGCTCACAAACAAACAAGAACACACAGCATACATATATACATAGGTGTGCAGACACACATACACAAGCAAACAAAATGCTGGTAACCCTGCCCTGTAATGACATCATCTCTTGCCATGGGCAGCCAGAGGGGGAACGAGGGGACAAATGATGAAATGCTACATGCAAATAGGTCAGGGGCAGAGCCTGCCTCATGACCTCATAGTGCCATTTTATTCTGATGAAATCTCAGCTGGCTACAGATAGCCCTGCTTGCAGCCCTCCATTGCTAAAAGGTTGCCCATCCTTGACGTAAGGTTGCTACTAGGGAATTGCTTCCAGTTCAGGCTTCCTGAACTCAGTCATTGTTGCTATGCCAGACATCATCTCTTGATTATGCAAGAAAGGGTAAAATGTTAAAGTCCAAAGAAGCATGGCAGATAGCAGGGAAGGGGGCATCAAATAGGTGGGAGGAAAGCCTGGCGGCTGGTGAAGTAGAGCTGCGGAGAAAGTAAAGTTGCGCTGTAGCCAGAAAAGGAGAATGAATCCTATTTTTTTTTCAAATGTCTTTTAAACTACAAAAGCACCTACTGAGAGAAAGTAGGTGTTTTCCTTCAACACCAGCCACACTTCCTGCCTGCCTGACTGTCTGCCTGCCTGCCTGCTGGTCCCCCAGATTCAGTTTGTATTTGTTCACAATCAAATAGTATACAAATGTCTCCACTTCGCCTATCACAAGAAAATTATCTTGAAAAAGATGTCTGTTTTTCAACTACTTAGGAAGCCAAGGGATTAGTAAAGAATGTTTTTTACCCTGGAAAGGTAGAATTAGAGCTTTCTTCAAGAATGGCTCTTTGAATGTAGGTCAAATCATTTGACTCTACTTAAGCAGTATGGGCCTTGATGCAACATCAGTATTCTTCACATGGTCCAGACCACTGACTGAGGCCAATTACAGGGAATATGTGATTCCCTTGAAACAAAAGATTCAATCGCTACTGATCTATTTCTGGGCCCACTCAATGTACTGGCTGTGACCTATATAAACCCTATACATCTTGAAACTGGATTAGTTTAGACAGTGCATTCTTCCATTTGAAGTAGTCAGAGGTTTAAGATCCTTTGGAGAAAATTTTGTGTCTACCCTGAAGCTCTTGGGAGAAAGGCTGACCCCCAACAGACAGCTCCCTTACCTTGGGTTTTATTGCAGTTACAGTAGCAAACATTAGACAATGTAATTATCACATACTACAGTCCTAGAGCTTGAAAATAGCTGCAGAAGTCTTCAGTTTTAAAGATCCTCATTCATTCCCTCTTCTACCCCAAAAGAAGCACCAGACACCAGTGCAGCAGGTAGGAAGGAGAGTTTTCACTCTCCCTACAGCCAGGCCTAATCTCTTAATCACTGACCAGGAACTGAATTAGGTAAGACCAGATACAGGGAAAGTCTGGTGTCATCTCCCCTGAACATTTCAGCTCTGACCACCTCAGGGTTTTGTTCTGTTTTGCTTTTGCCAGTCTTGGGACAGGAAACGCAAGCTAGCTTGAAAAGTAAATGGAAAAGCTTGGCCTGCTGTATGGATCTCTCTAGCAATCTTGATGCTGCTCCTCCTCCTCTCCTGGTGTCCTATCAGTCAGCAGCAAACTAATTAAAAATGGCCATGGAGGGAAGTCAGCAGCAACTGAAGAGGGAGAAAGCAGCATCTAAAAGTGGCCAAGAGGAGCTGGGCTGATCCCAACCCTGGCTACATGATCACTATGATTATGACACAAATTGGGCATATAGCAAAGCTTGAATCAAGAGGAGATAACAAAATATACTTCCACATTAGCTCAGAAAAACCCAAAGTTAGCTAGTCTCCCATATGGGCTGCAGTTGAAAGGAAGTCTGCATTCTGGGAATGCGCTCTTAAAGATTAGTTAGAAGGAATCTTTGAAGTTAAGCAACTATGTGGACGTGTCCTTGGCTTGCTTGCTTATTTGCCTGTGTGGTTGGTTGGCTGGATTTGTTAAGGCCACCCAGTTCCAAGAAGATTCAGGGTGGCTTACAATATGTCCAATACGTAAGTTAAAAACAGAACTATAAAAGAGACAATCTTCTCAATGGCTGCTTCTGGGCTCTGGAACTGCTGCTAAAGAGGCAGGCCAACTCACCTCATCTCTGTTGGTCTTCTGTTGCCAGGCAACAACACTTTCATTCAGATTGGATTCTGATGTCTATATTGACTTGTCAGAAAAGTAGGTTTTAATCTGGTGGTGCTGCTACTTTGTGCTATTGAATTTCGATTATTTTTTTGGTATTTAAAGGTTTTTTAAATGAATTTAAATGTTTTATTATAACATTATTCCATGTTCCCTGGCAAGTGGGCTATTACTTAAAAAAAAAAAAAAATCTGCCTAGCATTCTGGCCTCTTGTTGCTAGGTGGTAAAAAGGCTATATTTTGGAGGTCTGTGAAAAAATGCCATTGTTAGAGAATATATGTTTAGAGAGATTTCAATGAAATAGAATCACCATTTGTATTAGTCTTGATCTTAGATAAGACAAATGCATTAAAGCCACTGCTTATCAGGAACAATGCCTAATTTCTTGTAGCTGTCTCAGAGGTTTTCAGGATGCTATTTGAACAATAACTGTAAGGGAAATTTGTTCATTCTTCAGATTAAACACCATTTACTGTGTTCCCAGAGGTTAAATCTGGGCAGATAAGAGCAATGTATCGTGCATGAGTACAAGCACATGAATGCCTATGGACTTATTTAACAAGCATCCACTTTCCACCCTTCTATATGAGTGTTTATAACAGATAGTAAACAGTCTGGAGTGTGTTTCAGAATGAACAAGCAGCAGACAAAGAGTTCTAAGTTTTGGTATGAGAATAAATCTCATGTGTGCAGGGCTGTCTCCATTTCAAACTGTGGAATTTTGGAGAGCATAATCTGGTGATCTGAATCATCCAACAGTTTTCCAGTCCTGGGTGCCACATGATGTACACTGACATGCTGGAACATGTCTAGAGGACAACCTATCTAGAAATGAAATTCTTTGAGGGAGAGTGAAAGAGCTAATAATGTTTAACCTTGGAAATTAACACTAAAAGGAAATACAATAGAGATCTTCAAATAGCTGAAGAGCTGCCATGCAGAAAACAGAGATTTCTCTTCTCTAGAGAGCAGGACTAGGGTGGAAATGACAGGGAAACAGAGTTTGTCAAAAACAAACCATTGAAGAAAAAACAAAAAGACCCAGAAAAATAAAGTTGCTGGAATCAGCAACTTCCAACAGATGTCCTTGAAGGAAAGGTCAAGACAATCCCTTATTCTTTAAGATTTTGCACTTGTGACAAAAGCTTGGTTGAAAATACAATCCATGTATTGTTGCACTGCCCATTTTATAAAAATGCACAGCTACGTTATATTATTAACTTATTAATAAGTTATTAACTACATTTCAGAGTCAAGTGGATTTATTCATTTTATTTGTTATTGATCAATTATATGCCATCAAGTTGATGTCGACTCTTTCTGACCACACAGATAGATTTTCTCCGTGACAATCTGTCCCTAACCTGGGCCTGCAAATCTTTGAAAGACGCACCTATCAGCACCATAACTAACTTCACGCATCTTGCTGTTGGTTGTCCTCTTCTTCCCTTTCCTTCCACCAACTAGGTTTTCACATAATGTGTTGAAGTAGGATAATTTAAGCCTGACAGTTGTTATTAGCTGACTAATATGATTCAGTTTCTTTTAATGTGGCCAAATTTTGTTTGATTGTTAGTAAAACCCGCTGTAACCAATCATATTGAATCGCTGTTGCTGTTTCTTTTTATCTTCTTTTATTTCATAAGCTTTAATTTCTACCTTCTTTAAGTGGCATTCTGGTCATTGAACATAATGAATAACTGACTGACTAGACTAGTTCTTTATATTATTTCCACCCAGAAAACACAGAAATTTGATAAGATTTTGAAAATTTTCAGAAACCCCTATTATCCTCCATTGTACTTTTTTCTGGTTTCTGTAGCAAGGACAGAATTGAATCAGTTTGTATTAGCACTGGACATTAACTTAGGAAGAACCAGTGTCACCATGTCTCCACCACATGCATAGAAGTTCAAGCTGAATATATTTGTGAATAGATAAGAGATTCTTAAAGGTTGTTTTGTGTGGATTCTGTAATTGTCTCTCTCACTTTGTGTATATATGTGCATGCATACATACATGTAGGCTGCAATCCAGTGCACACTTGCTTGAGCATAGTGGGACTTTTTGAATACATGGGAAACAAATATGGCTGTGGAAACCCAAGTCTGTATATATCATATCCTCTCCCCATCGTGCTACTTATTATTTAATTTGGAGGCAAGAAATGCAGTTCTACAGTTTGTAGGGTAAAATTTGTCCCAGCTGCACCTTAAACACTTAAAAAAGCCTAGTCTGGTAGTGAACGTTGCCTATTAAGCACTTCCAGCTTCAGAAGAATGCTATTGATCTAGTCTACTTTTATAGCTGGAGGTATTTATTCCTATTTGCTTTTCTTGCTTCTTCATTCTGGTGAAGAAAACAACAGCCAAACAACAGAGGGGAGGGGAGGCCACAGAAAACTGACGATTCATGTTTTTTTCTAGCAGAGAGGAATGATGAAAGCAAAATATGGCAGGATTGGATAAATTTTGCAAGGCATTTCAGTACTTTGTTCTCAAGTTGAAGTCTTTATTTTTTTTTTTAAAAAAAAAGCTGGAATCGTAAAAATAAGTATGCAAATGTGGAGATCTCATCCCATTTGGGCTTCAGTCCATCAGTTGTTATGTACACTTCTTATCCGTGGAGACAATGAATATAATGATAGCCATAAACATGAGACAATTAACACAGCACATAAGAGAATACTGCAGTCCAGTGTCTAAGCTAATCCTTCATATGGAATTCCGCCTTTTACTCCTGAGCCAGCTCATCTCTGGGGCAAATGGTGATATTTATTTAATGGGTTCCACATGGCCAATAACCATATGGTCAACAGTGCATTTCTTCTATTGGCCATTCTGTGGATTCTAAAATAATGAATCCATGCAACTTGAAAAATGAATGATCAGGAAGTAAGTAAGAAATGATAATGCCCCCAATTGAAGATTACTGGGACCTGAAGTACATTCAGGATGGAGACATTAAAAAAAAAAAAACATTTACAGGCTTTCTCACACATTATAACAATCAGAGCCAGTTGGCATGATCCTATTCCTTCCTGTACAGGATGCAAACCTTTGCAACCTAATCACCCCTTCTTTCTTTCAGCCCTTTTGTATCCCCTTTTTTATCATTCTTCCAACCCCATTCTTTATACAGAGATAAAAGTAGGTTACACTTTCCAACCCTTCAACAGTGCTTTCTTTGCATGTCTACTTGGAAAGAATTCCCACCTAGCCCAATGGCAATCTTGGCTCTCAAATCAATGCAGAGCAGAGTGCCTGCAATAAAAACATAGATAACCATCTGGTGGCCACTAGAAGGCTGAGATATTCAGAGAAGGATATGATGAAGTGCTGAAGCTGAGGTTTAGGAAAGCACACAGAGAATCTCATGAAGTTTTGAAGAAACTGGTCCCAACTGTAGGACTCTCTGTGCTGTTCTGTTTGTGTTTGTTCATTTGTTTCTGTTCGTTTTGTTTTGCTTGAGATACAATACTATGGTTGTCTGGAACTTGCTTTAACCCTCCATTTTTTGTCCCCATGGTCTGAGATACATACTGAAATTCTGCAGAATTTTTCAGATATCCTTGCTTCTAAGAACTTCAAGTATAAATGAATATGAGGCTGTATATCCAAAAGCAGGACACCATTATTTTATTTCAACTGGAAATAAAAGAACAAAAGAACTGGAAATAAAACAGTTACTTTATTACATACATCCCCAGCCTTCAATGCATAGCTCGTTTGCACTACACTTTGTACATCCACTTACAACTATTTTGTTCCCTGATGGAAAATAAAATTACACAAAAACTAACAGAAAATGGCTTAGGGATCAGTTTCCACATGTAGTACAGTAGTACAACATTCAAAACAGAAAATACACAGCATCTCTAACACCATCCTTGCCATCATGGACCATTTTTCATTGATTTAGGGAAAGCTGCCAGCTTATTGCTGGTAGTGGGAGTTCAATTTGCACTTTTTTAATATTAGCAGCAGCTAAAGCCTAGACTACACGTTGTTATTAATGCAATCCCTAAGCTGCCACTCCTCTCTTCCCCCCACTCTTTGCAAATAAGTGACATTCCCAAAGCAATGGTTTGTTCATGTTCCAGGTAGGAGCAATCATGCCATTAAGTCAACTTATCGTTCCTCCTTCAGGATGATTGAAATTGCCTGAAGATTTTAAAGCTTGCAATTAAAAAACAAAAACAAAACAGCCCCTAAACCCAATAAATAAACTGGGAAACGTGGCTCTGATTTCTGCAGAGGCGCAGCTTGCATGGTAATGAAATTTCAGGACAGGAACTAAATGAATTTATAAAGCAGCAGCAACAGTTTACCACAACTGGGCTTTCACTTTTCAGCTAATGTAGGCTAAGGTAGGAATGAGCAGCTTAGGGTCTAGTACCTACACATATAGTAGTCATCAGGGTGCTGTTGTGATTCCCAGGAGATGGCAGCAGAAATCTCTGAATACACATTTAAAATCCAGATTTCAAGGATCCATCCACTCTGTATTCTAGACTGTTTAGAAGTACAATCCAATACAGCCTAGATTAAGACTTCTGAAGCCTTTGTGCTGCAATAGGTGATGAGGTTACCATCACCACTTGCCAGCACGGAGATCTATGAACAGATCTTTGCACATCGTTCTTCCTCCTCTTACATTTATTTTATACCTCCAGTATTTCACAGGTTATTCTTCTGCATTACTGGATATACTTAAGAAGAATTTTACCTCCCACTACTATGGACTAGTAGACAGTGGTTTACTCACCACCACCATCAAGAATCAAAAATGCCACCACAAGACAGCAGAAACTAAAAACAAAAGGATGAGGCCATATGACAGAAGGACTCAAGCAAGACACACACCACAAGGCAAATCAAATGCATAAAATAACCTATACATATTATATTGCATTTATCCCAGTCAGAGAAGATTAGTCTCCTCAGAAAATACTAGTTCCCTTTTGCGGTAAAAGAATACAAAGATACAACAATAAATAAAAGGCCTTTAATAAGGTTCCTCTCATCGCTTCATGTGGAATCAGGTTTGTGGGAGGAAATTTCCCTTAGCAACTCAAGCATGTATTTATTATTGGAAATTGTAAGGTTCATTTACTATATATATAATTTTTATTAAAAGTTTTAAGAACAATAATAAAAACTACAACAAATTAAATCAGAACAGAAAAGTAAAAAAGAAAGAAAGAACAGAGAAAGCTAAAAGTGCAATAAGAAAAGAAAATAGAAGAAAATAGGGGAAAAAACATGATAACAAGAAAGATTAAAAGACATAAAGAAGTGGCTTCTGATTTTCTTCACAGCAGTTATAAGTACAATTATATTTTAACATCTCTCTCTAAAGATATACCATGACTCTCTTCTTTCTATAATCTGTCCTGTCTAATCATTAAAACCATAAATCACAAGTTCATTTTTTTCATTTTTTATGAAAAAGTCCATAAGGGATTTCCAGTCACCAGTAAACGTAGATATTGTCTTTGTAAGATTCATTTACTTTTGTGCACATATGAACACTTTTTCAGCTTCTCTCTCTCTCTTTTTTTCTTTCTCCCCATTCCTCTAATTTTAAAATAAAAGGATGCATTTACATCACACAAAATGTACTGTATACTCATTTTGTTGAAGCCTCTTTTCATTTATACCTGTTTAAGGATCAACACAGTATTATTATTATTATTATTATTATTATTATTATTATTATTATTATTTAGAATGTTCCGTATATGCCACAAGCAGTCATCTAATCATTTGGCATGCATAAATCAATTATGTGCAAATGTGGGAAAATATTTTGAAGGAAACATGATCAGATCATCAGGATGAGTATTGGTTAGATATCTTCATCCATTGTCACGTTAGCAGGGAGTAAGAGAAGTCCAGTGACATCTGGAGGACTGCAAATCTCCAATCTTTGAAGTATTATGAAATAGCAGATCAGAAGTAATGATAGCATAATGTTCTTAAATCTGTTTTTTTTTTTTTAATGTTAAATGAATCTGATCAGCAACACTTTTCTTAATGAACCATGGAATCATAGACTTGGAAGCGACCCAAGAGGTCATCAGGTCCAACCCCTGCACACTGTAGTTGTCACTATACCATCCCCAATAGATCATCTTTCCTTCAAAATATTTTCCCACATTTGCACATAATTGATTTATGCATGCCAAATGATTAGATGACTGCTTGTGGCATATACGGAACATTCTAAATGATAATAATAATAATAATAATAATAATAATAATAATAATAATAATAATGATGATGTGTTGATCCTCAAACAGCCTCTATTTGAAAACCTCCAGTCAAGGGGAAGAAACCACTCCATGCAGTAACCTATTTCAGTGATTGACAGCTCTGTCAAGAAGTTCTTCCTGTGTTTAATCTGTACCTACATCTGTTTGCCACTTTGGTGTAGTGGTTAAGGTGCCAGGCTAGAAACTGGGAGACTGTGAGTTCCAGTCCCACCTTCAGCACAAAGCCAGCGGGGTGACCTTGGGCCACTCTCTCTCTCTCAGCCCTAGGAAGCAGGCAAGGGCAAACCACTTTTGAAATCTTGCCAAGAGAACTTCAGGGACTTGCCCAGGCAGTCACCAAGAGTCAACAGTGACTTGAAGGCACACACACACATCTGTGAAGTTTCATCCTATTAGTTCTAGTCTTACCCTCTAAAGCAAGTGAGAATAAGTCCAAACTCTCAATGTGACAACCCTTCAGATGTCTGAAGACAACTATCATGTCCCCTCTCAACCTTCTCTTCTGCAAACTAAGTAAAGACAGCCTGAGTAAACACCACAAATCCTTTGCCTTTAGTTCTCATTTTCTTCCTTCCCAAAAATAATCAGATGTTGCTGGAACATCATGCTTAAATTTCAGCTTCTTCTTCCCACTTTGGAATTTTTCAACTCTTTTATTTCCTTCAGAGCTTTTTTATCTTTTCCCCATCCCCTGCATTTTTTTTTTGAAGGTTTATGTTCTTTCTTGTTTTTATTCTATAGATAAAATTCTGTTGGATCTCACATGGTGAATTTTGCTTGAAAAATTTTGAAAAGAGGGAGACTACTTGAGCTGTCTGTTGTAGGGACCTGTACTTTTTTGTGAGTTGCTAGTCAGAGAAAACTTGTGGGGGTGGGGAGGCACTCTTCGAATACAGAACCTTTCTGGATGAGGCCATTTTAAACAACTGGAAGGGACATGCTGAAAGAACTTGATTTCCCTGATAGGAGATACAGAGAAATCAGATTAATCAAGGATCACATCAACAACTTGGTTGACTATGGGAAAATATGAAATTTAAAGAAAAATGCTAGCTTTTCCCTCTTAGCCCTGGTGACTCTCACTTTGCCTTTGGCTGTATCTAAGAATAGAGTGGGATGAATCTATTGGCTTCATTACATTCATTATACCAGCCCAGCTAAATTGATCACCTGTCCTGTCTCAACACAAAATTACTCTGGGAACAAGAAGGTACCATGATGGTGTCAGGTTCAGCCAGCACTGCACGCCTAGGAACTTGCCCAGCCCTGCTTTAGTCAATTTCACCGCCAGCGCAGAAAGAGGAAATGCGAAACCGCAAGCTAATGAATGGGCCACTGGCGCCACTTCACTAATCTGGAGCGGATGCGTTGTGTTAACGCCAGAGGGCCGCAGGCGCTATGGACAAAGGAAAGAGCCGCGGAATTGAGGAAGAGATCAGCGCACGAGGGGATGCTCCTGGCTGTGCGCGCGACAGAAGCCCCAACGAAGGCAACAACCAGGCCACAGGCAACAACAATCAAAGAAACAAGAGAACTGGGCTGAACCTGCCATTCCAGTAGAAGGGGGGGATTACAGGGGGCAATCTGCAATCTAATTTGTAATATGTAACCTAGCAACGGGGCCCGCGGCGGGATTGAGACAACTATAAAGGAGTAATGTAAATGTACCAAGCCAGTCCTGGCTTTGCTTGTGACTGCTACGTTACGCATGAGTAAACCTCTTTTGTGAACCACTCGTGTCACGGGGAGTTTCTCTGTCGAAGGGGGCAAACCTTACAGATGGCAGAAAAATATACCCAAACTCACTAGTTTTGACCTCTAGAGAAAACCAACAATCTTTAAGTTTGCTATTGACTGCCTTCCACATGACACCAAACCACTGTAAAGTCTAACAGGGTGAGTAAAGAAGACTGGTATAATTCACTGTAGCATTATCATCCTCACAGAACCAAAGAGACAACTACTCTGCATGTGTGAGTGTGTGTTCGTACATGTTGCTCTATGTCCGATCTGACAGCCTGGGCTTGCAGATTACAGCAAGGATAGGAAAGACACATGAATCTGCCTCTTTGATCAGAAATTCCCCCTTACATATGCTCCTGTCTGCTTTTCCCTTCTCCCTCTGGAGTGTTGGCCACCATTACACATCCCTACCCACACACTTATTTATATTTAGTTAATGGGAAATTTCAACCTTTATTAAATGAGAAAGATTCAATATTGAGCCGCCAATGTATTTAACGCCACAACAAATAGTTCAGCTTCTGTCCTTTGCAGAAGTATAGAATGTGAAACAAGTTCAAATGCAAACAATTGCCCACACTGGATTTTGAAGACTTGGAAGAATCATAAAACAGAGGGGTGGATACCTCACCTCTCTCACTTCTTTCTCCCCACCACCACCACCAAGGAATCAAATGAAGAATGATTCTTCAACACATCAAACTCATTTCTCAAATTGTTCAAGTCCATTTCACAAGTTGCAGCACATTAATCTGCAGCCTGAAGACAGTGATGGGCTGGAGAACGCTGTAAAGGTTAATCCAAGTAAGATATATTGTAAGTATTTCTGGGTGGTAGAAAAGCTGTTGTAGAGTTGGATGTCCAGACAACTGCTTTTCTTGGGGATGGGGGGAGTCCATAGCTTGTGCTTTTGGACACTTTTTTTGTTCCTGAATGGCCAGTAGCAGCAACTCTGGATTCTTTCCTGAAGAAAGCAAATCTGGCCACTGTATTTCATGATTTGATCACATTCAGATGGAATACATAAATACATGCAGACATAGGAAGGGAGAAAGAGAGGAAAACATGGGGGGGGGGAGCAAGAAAGGAGGGATTTTGGGAAGGACAAATAGAAAAACACTTTTAACTTATTCAAATGGTCAAATGAACAGGGGAAAACCATTCTTTGCAATAAATAGGTGGAGGAGGGATGAAGTTTGTTCCTTATCAAGGCAGTGGATTGCCTTTATCAAGGGCAATAAGGTAGAATCTTGTGAAGGGTGCTCTATGCTCCAGATGGTTCTTAGAAGGAAAGGGTTAGGCTTTCCCTTATTAAAGACAATGGAAAATTTAGCACATTTGATTTGAAAGTGGGAGGAGGAATCTACTAGTGTTGAACATTATTGGATACAGTTGGGTGGGAAACTCATTCATGCCAAAGGGACCATTAGTCCCTAGAGCAGTGTTTCTCAACCTTGGCCACTTGAAGATGTGTGAACTTCAACTCCCAGAATTCCCCAGCCAGTCATGCTGGCTGAGGAATTCTGGGAGTTGAAGTTCACACATCTTCAAGTGGCCAAGGTTGAGAAACACTGCCTTAGAGTCTTTGGGAGGGGGGAATACAACCTCCCTCTGGGTGTTTGAATGACTCTTTTTCTTCTCTACAATCTTAATTTCATAAGCACGGTGACACTTTCAAAAAAGCTCCACAATCTGAAATAACCAATCTATTTTAATACAAAGATTTCATTTTCGTGATCATAAAGAAGGGGATATGTGAATGAGAGAATTCATTTCCTCTGCTGTCCTGTCCCAAATTGTATAAGGCAACCACACCTGCCTGACACCCTCCAGATACGTAAGACTACAAACCATCATCCTGGTCAACTTTGCTAGGGATTATGGATTTTAGTCCAAATTAAGAAAGAATACATTTTGAATTTTGTCTGGAAACAAACTGATAAGCAATGGAACAGTTTGCCAAACAATGTAGCATGCTGTATCTTGCCAATGTAAATTCCTAATGGATAACTTGCCACCAAACCTTCCTGAGCATTGATCTCCTGCTCCTTCGGTGGCTTAGTGCCCAAATTGGGTTATTTCTACAAATGCATTGGAAGTCAGCCTATTCATAGACAAGGTTATCTTCTGCAGGTACTAATACTATATGTATGCAGGTTCTTTTTATCAGTTTGCGTGGGCAGCTTTGTTGACATTCACTGTTAGCTGGAAATCTCAGTGGAAAGATTTTAGAACTGTTCACTCATTATCTTGGCTCTTCTTGCCTTGAGTCATATTTACAAAAAAAGAAGAGAAGCATTTGAATTTTGGAAGAAGCACAGAAAACACATCATGTTAACATAGCATAAACAATAGGCCGTAAGCTTTAATTTACTGTCATTTGTCTCATCGGCACTTTGCTTTTATTTTAGAGCATTTCTAGTCAACAACGATTCTAAAGAAGTGGACTTAGTATCCAATGGAAACCTCAGGGCACATGGAATTCTTTCAGTTGCAGCTTTGGTCCTGATCCAGTTAAGGGAAATCTGTGATAGGCATTTTATTTATTTATTTAACAAATTTATATGGCTGCCCATCTCATGAAAAAGTAACTCTGGGCAGCGTACAATAAAACTGTAAAACCGTTAACATATAAAAACAATTATTATTAAAAAAAAATAAAAATCACAAAGGCTAAGAGGACAGAAGATGTTAACAACAATGGAGCCACCTCAGTACCTCGCTGGTCTCCTGGGTCTCCCAGGCCTGAGGGCATGACCAGGTTTTGAGGGACTTCCAGAAAATCAACAGGGATGGAGCCAGCCTCACTTCAGGTAGGAGGATATTCCATAAGGTGGGTGCCACAGCAGAGAAGGCCCATCTCCTGGAACCTGCCTAGTGTAGCTCCCTAACAGACAGGATCCATCGCATACCTCGTCTGTCGGATCTGATGGGATAGGCAGATATAAGCGGGGAGAGGTGGTCCCTCAAATAATCCAGCCCCATGCCAAGGAGGGCTTTAAAGGTCAAAAGCAGCACCTTGAATTGGACCCAGAAGCAGACTGGCAACCAATGCAGCTCATAAAGCAGAGGCGTAATATGTGCTGTTCTAGAGACACATACTGTATAATTGTCCACCCTGCTGTATTTTGCACCAGTTGAAGCTTCCAAATACTCTTCAAGGGCAGCCCCATGTACAGCACATTACAGTAGTCCAAACGGAGATGACTAAGGTATGAATGACTGTGAGCAGACCCTCCTGATCTAGGAACAGGGACAACTGGCGCCCAATATGAAGTTGTGCAAAGGCCCTCCTAGCCGTGACTGCCACCTGCTCTTCAAGCAGGAGTTGTGAGTCCAGGAGGACCCCCAAGTTGAGCACCAGATTTGGGGCAGTGCAACCCCATCCAGCACCAAAGATGGCATAATCCTAGAACCAGAGGGCCCCAAAACCCAAAGCCACTAAGTCTTGCCAGGGTTCAGCTGCAGCCTGTTTTTCCCCATTTAGACTCTCACAGCCTCCAGGTTTAAGATGTCGACAGCATCACTTAATTCACATGGGGCAGAGATGTATAATTGAGTATCATCAGTGTACTGATGATACCTCACCCCATGGTTCACCCAGTGGCCTCATGTACATATTGAATAGAAGCAGAGAGAGCACCAAACCCTGTGGCATCCCACACAGTAGGGGCTGAGGGCAAGATCTCTCCTCCCCAATCACCACTGCCTGGAATTGACCCCGGAGAAAGGAGGTGAACCAGCATAACACAGTGTCACCCACCCCCAATCCCTTGAGCCAATCCAGAAAGATACCATGGTTGATGGTATCAAAAGCCACTGAGAGGTCAAGTAGGGCAAGGATGAATGCACAACCCCCATCCCTCCCTCACCAGAGATCATCCAAAAGCGCAACCAATGCTGTTTCCATCCCATACCCAGGTCTAAATCCTGACTAAAAGGGATCTAGTTAATCCGCTTCATCCAAGGTCCTCTGAAACTGTTGTGCAACCACCTTTCCCAAAAAGAGGAGGGTAGATACTGGATGAAAATTATCCAGTATAGTGGGGTCAAGTGATGGCTTCTTGAGGACGGGATGAACCAAGGCCTTCTTAAGTGATAAAGAAGATTCCCAGAAGGATTCCCAGAAAGAAGAAAGATTCCCAGAAAACTGGGCAAGACTCCTCCCCAGGTATCTCCCAGGACCTGCAACAAGGGCGTGCAACTGTGAGCAAATTTGAGTGATTTTGTCCAACAGATGCTGAACAAATTCTTTCACACACCCCTTCTTCAAGTCCCCTCTACCCAAGAGGGCACGTGCCACCCAAAACAGGGCTGCAGGATGGCTATCCACAGACGCAATAAGGATGGAGAAGTACTGATGCTTTGCCACCCTTACCACCACAAGTTAAATCTTAATAGCGTCTCTAACCCATGTTCAGTCAAGTTTGTCCCCTGTTGAATGCCAGCAACCCTCTTGATGTCTCTTCTCTCATTTCAACTCCCTCAGCATTTCCATGAACCACAGGGAGTGACAGGATCCACGAGAGGGGAGAGGCATGATCTTGCCCAAAGCCTCAACTGCCCCCCATTCCAAGCAGCAACCAAGGCTTCAGATGGACTGTGTAGCAGACCAGCAGGAAAGCCCCCAGCTCCCTTTGAAATCCAACCAAGTCCATCAGTCATTGAGGGTGGACTGATTTACAGTAATGGGTCCAGCCTCTTTGCAGTGGATACCGGTGCTAGAAAATCCCATGGTAATCAGGGCGTGATCTGACCATGATAAGGGAGACGCCAAGAGTTCCCCCAATTTCAGATCACAAAGTCACTGCTTTGACAGGAACACCAGACCCAGTGTGTGACCACTGTCCTATGTCAGGCTCCGGATGACCTGGGATAGGCCCATGGCTTTCATGGTGGCCGCCTCAGACCCTACTCCCAGAGAAGGCAGATTAAAGTCCCTCAAGACCATAAGTCTGGGGAACTCCACTGCCAACCCAGAAATGGAATCAAGGCACTCAGGCAGGGAGGTTGCTATGCACCAGGGAGGCTGGTACAACAGCAACAATCCCAACTGATCCCTAGAGCCCAACTTAACGAACAGGGTCTCACATCCAGTAACCTGTGGTGCAGTGCTCCTGAAAGCTGTAAGAGATTTCCAGTTGACGATCACCGCACCTTCACCCCTGCCCCAGGGTCTTTGCTGATGCCACACCCAAAACCCAGCTGGGCATATTTCCCCCCTTCCCAGACATAGCCAGGTCTCGGTAATACATGCCAAGTTGGCCCTCTTATCAAGTATTAAACTGCAAATGAGGAAGGCCTGATTATAGACCAATCTGGTATTTAGAAGCAGCAGCCCAAAGCCAGGGCCTCTGAAGCTCTGCTGACTGGGTACAGGGGCTGAGACCAAGGAGCTGGAACTTGAGAGCGGTATAAGACATTGGCCCCATGTTCCCTGAGAACAGCTCATTCCCCATTCATAGGAACCCCTCCCCTGCCACTCTCAGTGACTGGTCCAGGACTCCCTCTCCATTCACCCCAACCCCACCAGTCCCTCCTCTGGTTCTCACCCAGAGGGGAGAATCGGTCTTCAGTGGGAAACCCACAGCCCACAAACATAGGCAGCCCTGGACCAGTCACTGAGAATGGCAGGGGAGGGGTTTGTTTGCTTGTTTGCTTGTTTTTCAAATTTAGACACCGTCCATCTCACGAGGAAGTGACTCTGGGTGGCTTACAATAAAAACAACAAATAAATGTATTTATTTTATTTATCAAATTTCTCCAAGAGTCCAAGAAGATAACGGATCTGGGGCTGAAGACAGCAGGCCTCTATGGGGCTAGCCATCCCCACACTTGAAGTATTCCCTCCCCAGCCCAGGCCAAGTGGCAGAACCAGGTCTTCAAAGCCCTCCAGAAGGCCAGGAGTAAGGGGGCCAATCGCAGCTCCGGGGACAGAATATTCCAAAGAGTGGGGGCTATCACAGAGAAGGCCCGCCTTCTGGGCCCCACCAGTTGACATTCTTTCATCAACGGGGTCTGCAGCATACCGTCTCTGCTTGACCGGGTGGGACGGGTTGATATAATGAGGGTGAGACAGTCCCTCAGCTAACTTAGTCCCATGCCATGTAGGGCTTTAAAGGTGATAACCAACACCTTGAATTGGACCCGGAAGCAAACTGGGACCCAATGCAGCTCACACACCAAAGGTGTGACATCCGCCATCTTTGGGGCACCCAAAATTGCATGCACAGCTGCATTTTGAACCAGCTGTAGCTTCCAGATACTTTTCAAGGTTAGCCCCATGTACAGCGCATTCCAACAGTCTATACAGGAGATGACTAGGCCCTGAGTGACTGACTGGAGGGACTCCTGATCCAGGAAAGGGTGTAACTGGCAGACTACACATAGTTGAGCAAAGTCCCTCCTGGCCATGGCTGCCACCTGCTCTTCGAGCAGGAGCCATGAGTCCAGGAGGATCCCCAGATTATGCACCGGGCCTGTCTGGGGTAGTGCCACCCCATCCAGAACCAAAGATAGTAAACTTCTAGATACAGAGGAGCCCCCAACCCACAGCCATTCCATCTTACCAGGGTTCAGCTGAAGCCTGTTGTTCCCCATCCAGACCTCCACAGCCTCCAGGCACCACAAAAGGGTAGTCACAGCATCACTCAGATCACCTGGGATGGAGATGTATAACTGGGTATCATCTGCACATTGATGATATCTCATCCCATGGTGGTGGATGATCTCACCCAGTGGTTTCATGTAGATGTTAAAAAGTAGCGGGGAAAGTACTGAACCCTGTGGCACCCCACAAAGGAAGGGTCACTGGCTGGACCTCTCACTCCCTATCAACACTGATTGGGATCGGCCTTGGAGGAAGGAGGTGAACCAGCACAAAACTGTGCCACCCACCCTCAAGTCCCCAAGCCAACCCAAAAGGATACCATGGTTGATGGTATAGAAAGCTGTTGAGAGGTCAAGAAGAGCAAGGATGGATGCACTACCCCCATCCTGCTCCTGCTAGAGATCATCCAAAAGTGCAACCAATGCTTTTTCAGTCCCAGATCCAGGCCTGAAACCTGACTGAAAAGGGTCCAGATAATCTGTTTCATCCAGGATCCTCTGGAGCTGCAACACCACCACTTTTTCAACCACCTTCCCTAAAAAGAGGAGGTGGGAGACTGGACGAAAATTGTCCAGTACAGCCATCCAATGATGGTTTCTTGAGGAGGGGATGTAACAGTGCCTCTTTAAAGGCTGCTGGAAACACTCTCTCTCTCAAGGATGAATTCACCATCACCTGGACCCACCCACACATCACCTCCAGAGCTGCCTTAACCAACCAGGAGGGGCATGGATCTAATTGACAGGGTTCCTGTAGATGGGAATGTTGTGAATGGGGGTGTGTTTTAAGTCTGTTCAGTGTAAGTGAGGGGGGTGGTCAAATTTTTTGTGGATTGTTAGGGGAATGTCTGGGTCACCACCTACCTTGATGGAGGCTGGAGTGGTTTTGGACCTGGACCTGGATTTGGATTTGTTTGGGCTGCATTCTCAGAGCACACACCTGCCATATTGCCAAGCCCACAGACCTGGCGGCGGGTGTGAAGACAGCCTCTCAGTGCTGTGTGCTTTTTTGCTGCAGATGTTTCTCCCCATAGATTCTTTTCTTTGGAGGGCATTTGTTGGCGGCTGTGTCACAGAGACTGTGTTGGCTGCCAGCTTGGCCAAGCTGGCACTTTTTCAGCTGGTAGTGACAGAGGACTGGACATTCTTGAGGCTGGTTGGGATGTTGGGAGATTCCTGGAGCATGATGATGACAGAGGCACTCTACTTCCTGTGACATTGTGCAACCCTGGTGGTTGCTGCCAGGAGTGGCCCCTTGGCAACTGTCCATCTGGAAGGCTGTCCAGGATTTTGAGACCCTGGAGGTGTTGGTGGTGGCTGGGCAGGGGGTGGGGATGACAGTAGAGTGACAGGCTACTGTGGCCCCTCCCTCCCTGTGAAGACCATTTTGCTTTCCCTTTGGTTAGCCCCAAGGAGGAAGAAGACAATGCACCATTTACCACTTTGGCATGGCAGCCTTAAGCAGCTTGTCTCCAAAGACAAAACCTGTTGGAAATGAAGCTAGTATAAGAAATTGCTGTCTGGATTACTATCCATTCTTCTGCTTTGCAGTAGTGCTGTCCAGCTGATCTGTCCAGATGGCAGTTACCATCAGGTCCTGGTTGGTGGATTGTCCAAGCTTCTTTCTCCTCCCGGCTGTGCCAGAAAGCAAGATCCAATTGCTTTCCTTTCTATGGGCAGGTCTTTGCAGACATGTGCTTTCCATTTAAGACCTTCTGAATGAGCCCTTTCTGCAACTTTTGTGCAAGAATTTTGAACTTCCCCATCCCATTGCATTCAGAGGCTCTCTGCTGCACATTCTTTGTTTATGCATCCTATCCCCCACTGGCCCACCAATACACCAGTTAAAACTAAATAAATATTCCAGAGGTCCACCAGTAAATCCTAATGGATCTCACTGGTGTGTACTCAACTCATATCAGCTGTTGATGTTCAGTTTTTCAATACTGTATCCCCACACTTGCAGGAGACTCTGAACCAAAACCTCACACTGCTGGTAATTACATGTTCTGTACATAAAGCACCCATATAAGGTCTGAGATGTGCCTTGAAAAGTGAAGCACGGCTGAGGCTTTACATGGGTCAGTCCTTTTAGAGGGGGTAGGCACCTGGCAGCCCAGGACAAAATGGCTGTAGAGGGTAGAAACCAGTAATCAGAGGAGAAAGGTATTTTCACTACAACTCAGACTAGCTAATTGGGTCCGAGGCTTTGTAACCACAAAATAAAGCATAACAGACAGACTGCACAGCATTGCTTTTATCAGCAGCAGAAGGCAGAAAACACTCCTTCTGACAGGTGGAAGAAGCCTCCAGAACAGGCTGCAAGCAAGTTGTGAATGTTGTTGTCTGTTCCTGCCTTTGAGAAATGGTTAGTGGGCCATCACTCTGCTGGGACAAGCAAGATGTGCAGATGAACACTTTGTGTCCTAGGCATCCAATGTTTGGGCTGTGTTCCAATATTACACTTAACCTCATTACCGAACTAACTCATTTGCTGGGTTTGCATAATACATTGACTCATAAACTAAATGGGTTGGGTATAATACACCAAACCACAAAACAAAGCAAAAACAAATTAAAGTTAACACTATCAAAGCTTCACTTGTGTGAATGGACCTGATGAAGATGTTACATGAAACACACCTTTGAGAACTAATGTACTAGCTTGTTCCAGTTATTTTCAATGGAAAGATTGGTCACTGAAAGGATATCCGAATCACAGCAAATAGGAGACCAAAAATCTGCAAAAGGAGACAGCATTTAAATCAAGCCCATTTTGTGGAATAGCCTTTTGCATGGCCTGAGGACTAACGGGGCTATAATCAGGCAATGGAGTCTGCCACTGACTCAGAGGTAGTTAAGCATGCCGGCAGAAAGGACCTTAATCACACCTCATTACCCAGCAAATTCAAAAGTGTGGGAAAATCAGCATGTAAGTATTTTAAAGAAATAAAATCACATTTTTATACCAGCCTCCAAACCAGGTACTCTGCAGACAAGTTGAGTTTACAACTTCCAGTATTCTTAACTCTAAATCCAAGTCACAGGTATTGACTTGGTATTGATTGAATCTATAGATCCTGGCTGGAGAACAGCTATAATTCTTAGAGATTATTGGAGCCTTGTAGCCCACATCAGGATCTTGGTCACTCCGCCTTACCTATGGCCTATTGGAAACAAGAGATGGCCAGGAGGTTGAACAGTTTGAAAGGTGGGAACTCTTCTGCCCACTGTTGATGTCAGCACTGGATGACACAGTCCTCTTGGGAGACCTAGCCCCAATCAAGACTGATAAAGCCCAGAGCTCTTGAGATTGATCTGAACGGGTTTCTTTTTGCTAGACCTCCAACACACATACACACACACACAATCTCTGGGCATTACATCATTACTACTTAAATATTTCAGGCTCCATTGCAGAACTCCTCCACACTGTCTCCCTGACAAATGCTGTCAAAAGAAGCACTCTCATCCAAAACAGTTTATTAAATGGATCAATTCCCAATTTAGTTACATAAACAAACAAGCAAACAGTTAAGGGAGATGGGAGGGTATAATGAATATCCAAGAATTTTGAAGAAACACAAATGATTGCCAATGGGGAAAACAAACTAGTATTCTTAATTTGTCCAACAGCCTGCCATATCTTGCAAGGACTTTTGCCTTTCTTGGCTCACAGAGTGAAGGCTAGATTCAGGAAGCCCTAGGGAGCTACAACACATCTGGCTGATCTATCTCACAGATGTTTATAACACATTTGAGTTTTTCTTCATCCCGTCTTCAAAGGGAGAACTCAGTTGGTGTGGTGGTTTAGCACCAAAAGCTTCTGGCTCTCAAGGGGTAGCAAAACAAGATTCCTGCCTCTCTTCAAGTGTGTGCACATGGTGAGCTCTATAATGCGTAACATTAGGAAAGGAAGCAACAGTGCTAAGATGCTTCCAATCTTAGAAAAATAGTATCTTCTATAAACTCTTTTGAGGTTTGTTCATTTTACAAAAGCATGTTATGTGTGAAAGAACATGTGCCCATTGAAAACTAGAAAGAAATACAAAGGAAAGATATGCAATGTTTTGATAGATTGATTATGTATTATCAAGTCGTTGTTGACTCTTAGTGACCACATAGATAGATTTTCTCCATGACAATCTATCCCAAACCTGGTCTTTCAGGTCCTCAAACAGTGCAGCCATTGCCACTGTCACTGAGTTCATCCACCATGCTGCTGTTGCCCTCTTCTTCTCTTTCTTTCCACCTTTCCAAGCATTAGAGCCTTCTCCAGAGAGTTCTGTTTTCGCGTAATGTGTCCAAAGTAGGAGAGTCTGGTCATTTGGGCCCAGGGTGAGAACTCTGGGTTGATTTGTCTGATGATCCATTGGTTTATCCATGATAATGTTCACAATATTCTCAGGAGTCTTCTCCAACACCAAAGTTCAAAAGTGTTAATACTCTTCCTATCCTGCTTCTTCAAACTCCAACTCAACAGTATTGTTATAAATGTGTTCTTTGGTCATCCTCAAATATAGATCCTGAGTTTCGATGGAGAATCAGCTAGATTCCTCTAATAATTACTGTTTGATTAATATTCCGGTTCATGGTACAAATTTATTGTGTTTATGCCCATTTTTAAAATTTAAAATGAATGGCCTCCTCCTCCCCTCAGCAAAAAAAATTTTTTTAAAAAAAATCCAGGCATGATTATGTCTCTATCCCTAGTCCTACCATAACTTAAGAAAAAGAAATGTGATCAGTTTTTCTTGGATGCATTAGTTATTAAATATAATTCACTGTGAAAGGGCTTTTTTTTCCCCTTATGCATTGCCTTACATTGCAAATCCTAAACAGATCACCCTTGGCCTTTTATAGTTGTGGACAACTATAGTGCCTATCATTTATTATCCACTAACACATTTTTCTAATTTTATATTGAGTTTTAATTGTATTTGCAGGACTGCTTGTCTCTCACTGTATCAGTCCACCTGGTAAGATCCAATAAAGTTGGGATGCTTTCGTTCACATCTATTAAGCAATAGCATCTCATGGGATCCAGGAGCCAGGAAATGTGCCTTTTCTGTCCCTGCCTTCTGAGCCTGCCCTGTGGAGCAACATGAACCTGGAGATCTGCACAGCCCTGGCTTTGCCTGCCTTCAAGATAGTACTAAATAAATAAATGTGCGTTGTTGTTGTTTTTTTTAATCTGCGCTCAGTCGTTACCGACTCTGCAGTGACTGCTTTTGGCAAGTCCTTGCAGTTTTCAAGGCAAGGTGTTTCGGAAGTGGTTTGCCAGAGCCTCCTTCCTAGAGCAGAGCCCAGCTGGTGAGCACAGGAGGCGGAGTTTCCATTGCTTTGCGCCCTTTTTGGGCGAGCGTGGTTTCGCGCTTACCGGCAAGTGCTCCTGACTCCTTTTGCAAGGTGCCGCCAGCATTTTTCCTCCCACCGGAGTGAGAGTACCCATTTATCTACTCACGTGAGTTTTCGAACTGTTGGGTTGACAGGAACTGGGGAGGAAACAGGAGCTCACCCTGCTAACGCAAAGGTTCAATAGGGCTTTGATAATCATCACATTACAAATGGAGATCTGCATTCAGAATCAGAAGGCTCTTGGTATCTATGAATCTCTCTTGCAGGAACAGGAAAATTATTTTGAAGTGACTCCTGATTCCCTAGTTAGAACTTTTGGGATAACTCTTCAATTTAGGCTGCTCTACAAAAGGCAAACTTTGTGACTGCCAATTTGGAGATCAGTGGTCATTCATCCACATGTATTGAGAATATTTGATGCCCTATAATCATCCCAAAACTTTGTGCTCAGAATTTTGACTCACCCTAAAATACATACTGAAGGCCAAGATTTGTTTTAAAATTTCTTCTGTACTATTGTTCCTCATGCCACGGATGAATAAACCAAACACATGGCTACAGTCTCATGGAGACTGGCAAGGCGCTGTTCCTCAGCCTTGGTGCTGAATGTAAATCTCCATGATTTCCACAGTCATATTATATGCCATTAGGTCGGTCCTGCTTTTGGTGTCTGAACAGTAACACTGCCACCTGGAGGCCCAATGTAAACTGGTATTTAAAAAAAAAATTCAAAAGAATCTTTCTCTTTGCATACAGTCCATGCATATGCAATCAAGATTGCTTAATGTAGATTAATATATCCTCAACACCATTTCATCTTTCAAAACTCTTCAGGAAGATTTATCGTAACTACTTCTATTCAGTGGCTCTATCACACCCAATCTCAGCGTTCTTATTTTATTTTGTTTTATTTTAATCATTTGCGTCTCATATGTATCATGCATGATACAAACATATCATGCTATGTCATTTCAGGGTAATGAATATTATGCAAAGTACAGAAAACAAGTAAGAAATAGTACACCAAAGAAATTTAATCCAAGAGGTAAGAGAAAAGGAAACATGCTACGTATGTTTTACAACGACAGAATTAACTGCACCTCCATAACTGTTTATCTTTGCTACCATACTTGCTTCTTCCATGTCCATACATTGATTCATATATCACCTTTTATTCTTTAATTTTCCTACATATCTCTTTTTGAGGATTTCATCCAGTCCATTCAGCTTGATACATCAATGTTCAGTTCCATACTTCTTGTTGCATTATACAATCAACCCAACATTTATGGCAAATCACTTGGGTTCTCACCTAACAACATGGCATCATGTGCATACAAAAACACATGCACAACAACATCCCCAACCAAAACACTTCTAACATCATCATAAGTATTACTTATACATTTGCCCATAAATGCATTAAATTAGAATAGGAACGTTACCCATTCTTGTCTTATTCCCTGCTCAGTGTTGAACCATTCATTAAGCATTCCAGTTATTCCTATACATGCTTTACTTGGATTATAAACTACTCTTACTGCATTCAGCAACCAACCTTTAACTCCATATTCATGCAAAAAAATTCATAGTCAAGCCTGTTCATTGTATCATATAGTTTCTCAAGATCAGCCAAGTACAATAAATTCCCCCAGACGCACATTCATACATTTCACAATGACCCACAAGACACTAAAAATCTGGTTTGCACACCTACTGGCTAGCATAATGCTCTAGTGCAGTTCCCAAATTTTATTCATCACCATCTTTCATATCTTTTCAAACAGAATTCTTCCAAGTACCTTCTCAGGCACATTTAATAGGCTAACCACCCCCCACCCCAGACTAGTTTTTGCATTCAATCTTCAACCTTTCCCTTTCTATAGGAGAACAATAATGTCATTCTCCAATCTTCAGGCACAGATGCAGTCTTTAACATATAAAAGATATCATGCAGGCACTCTATAAGCAAATTATATTCATATTTTTACATTTCTCCAGTTACACCATCTATATCTGCAGCATTATCATTCTTCAATATTGTCACTGCTTTTTTGGCTTACCTTTCATTGATTTGTTTTACACTAATGTTTATGGCATTCATTGCAATCCCACTCTTCAACATAGCACCCTCATTCCTGTATAAATCTTTAAAATACCCCTTCCAGCATTCTTTCATTTCCATTTCATCCCAAATCATTTCCTCACTTTTATTTTTAATTCCTTTAACTTTGCTAGAAGTTCATTGCTTAGCCCTTTGCACCCACTTCCAAACCAATTTTTTATTTCTATCAAAATTACTCTGGATCTCTTCTTCTTTCAATCTTAGCAGCAGTTTGCTCTTTCAGACTACGTTTGCTACAGCTACATTGCATAACAACGTTCTCTAATCTTCATTTTTTGGGGAGCAATAATTCTCTTATATGCTGTTTTTTTTCTCAGCCTCTTTTGCTTCATTGTTCTACCAAGTATCTTTTGTTCATGCTTTCCAGTAGCATTATTACACACATTCTGTGCCATTTTGTAACATAATACTTTTCATTCTGTTCCAAGCAGGTTCTACATCCTATATTCTGTGGAAAATGAATGTATGTTCTGTACTTTCTCCTACAGGAATCATACTTTCTCTTTCTCTGATAACTTTACTTTCACTCTCATGTCTTTTACTTCTTTCCTCTTAAAATAAGCATTTTACATCCCCTTTTCCTAAGTATTCAAAGCAGCTTACAAAGTCTAAATATAAAACTGAAACCAAAGAAAATTCCAGGTAGCATTAGAAGAGGTATCAGCTCGGAAGATCAATCAATGAAATGTGATTTTTTAAATATTTTATTGGCTTTACAAAGTGCAGTTTGGGAAGGGCAACTTTTTAGTTCCACGAGCAAAATTTCTCAAAGACCTAGGGTTGCTACTTTAATTAACTGTTCTAACATGAATGCATGGCCTGAATTGGGGGAAGCAATGAGAAGAGTATTAGGGAAAAAATGCTCACTCTTGGACTTCAAGCCACATATGATTATTCCTCTGGGGTTCTTATAAAAGTGGTGAGCTATTTATTTACTTTGCAATTTCATCTTAAATCCATATCCAGGAGAAGGCTTTGAAGCTTGTTACCACCAATTCCCCTCCCTAAAAATCACGCTTTTAAGAAGGAAAGGAGAAGAGGCAAAGAGACAAAACCGTGCAGAGAAATCTAAATGACAACTTTCACACCATGCAACTAACTCATTGAATTTAGTGTTGTGCAGGATCATAATAGCCTCTACTTTAGATGTTTTATTTTTCAGAGATTTAGAAAAATGTATAAAGCATTATACAGTCCATGCTATTAGCTAGATAATAGATAGAGTACGGATAGATAGAAGATAGATAAATGGAATCTTCAAGATGTAATTCCAACTAGTGCTGTAGCCTAAGACAAACAGGAGGACAGCTACCACCTGCTCTCCCTACTTGTTAGATCTGGGGGATCATCTGGTTGGTCCCCACTGAAAACTGGGTGCCTTGATAGAGGGATCCTTGGATTGAGTCAAAGGGGCAGTTCTTATATGATACAAGATTTCTTGCACAGATGGTGTTAGAAATGTGCTCCAGCGCATTGGAACAGGCAACTGGTTCTTAAATAACCTGTTCAAGCAAGCAAAATGCAGACAATATAGCTGGGGATTAGATATAATAATATTATCAGAGAAAAACAGCCATACTAGCCTATTTCCCTGTCAGTGCCTTCTTTCAACAAGAAGTCCATTTCGCACAGGTTCCCTCCCCCCTTTGTAAAAATGGGAGCTGGACACATTTAGCATCATCAGTTAAAATGCACAATCACTGGTTCATTAAGTATGGGAAAAGAGGCAAGAGTAATCAATGCCACCATTTCTAAAGCAATTTTAATTAAAAATGTAGAACACAGCAAATTAAACTGTTACTATTATACACATAAGATAGATATTGTGCTGTAACAATTGCTCTTACATTTTTGATATTTATGGAACACTTATTACATCAATTGGAATGGGATGGAAGCTCTCCTCCCTGCCACAGATTCTGCACGTTCCAGCTGGCAACATTTCCTGGCCTTCGGGGTTGTCTCATGCAAACTGAGAATTTAAAATACACCCAAATGGCCCCTATGGCTTCTTCATACTTCTGGGGATGATTGATAATGACTAGTGGGTGAGCTGACTTTCCAAGAAGGTCTGACCCTACCAATTTTCTTACTGGGAATTTCCTGATCTGTTTCCCAGAAAACAGGATGGGAATCATCACTTTATAATTAAAAGCAAACTCTTATATCTGCATTCTTCTTCCTCTTCCTCTTCCTTTTCTTTCCCATAACTCATACAGGTTGGGTCTTTTCCAACACAAGTTATCTTGCTCTAGCAGGAAAAAAACAAGAACAACAACCACCTTTCTTCATTCAGCAACTATTATTGTCTTTGACTCTATTTGTAACAGATCTCAATTGTCCTAAAGTGTCTGTGCTATTTAGTCAAACTGCCTTTGTCTCCTAAAAGCCCACAAATGGTGTATGTGCAGTTTTTCCCTGTGTAACAGGAGCCAATCTCATTGGGAAATCCTATCCATTTGTATGTATTGACTCCATGCATGTAAAGTTAATAAATATGAAAGCAGAGGTGGGAGCAGGATTAGGGATGCAATCTTGCTGCCCCAGTTTTGCCTGGAAGTTTTCATTCATTTCTTTTACAACCACGTGGAAAGGCTCTTTAAACACGAAAGCACCACCCCAGAAATGGAATCCTGCAGTGATGAGGTCATTTCAATTGTTTTTCCTATGGCGAAGCAGCTGTAAACAGCTTGTTTGAATGTGCCATTTTCAATAGCGCTTAAATCAGTGCAAATCTATAGGCATCTCCAAAGGAGAGCTTGTGGTTACAATGTACCCTGAAAATGTCTGAAGACTGCATTATTCAAAATTTATCCTTCTTTCCCTGCATATGAGTCAACAGGATAATGCCCATGAGGGTGGTAAAACAGATCATTACATTCAGAGTTTCTGCATGCTGAGTGAGATTTATACATCTTTGTCATGCAATAATTTACATATGTTGGCAGGATTTCATATTATGCTACATGAAACGATATTTCCAAGAGCAGTTTTAGCTTAAAATCATCGAGGAGTAAAAAGATGAGCATGGTGTCAATAGAAAAGGCCCCCGAATTGATCAAACTGCACATCATCATATCATATTGTATTTTCTATCTCACATATGCTTTGCAGAATCAGTGCAATCAAGTCAATGTAGAAGAGATGAGAGAGAGAACATCAGAGTGTTTCACGTATATGAACAGAATAAGCCCTATCAAATTGTACACAGATACACTGCTAGTAGAATAGTCCTTGAAATCCAAATAATGCATGTGTATGTGTTCAGAGAGTTAAGCTACTTGTTGGGTTCACGGCTGGAGAGAAATTTGATTTGGAAGCATGGGTAGGCATTCTCAAAGCAACCATAAGATCAAAAGCTCTGGTTTCTCTCAAACAGTGTCATCATAGAAACCTGGATTTCTTTACCTAGTGTTGCAAAATCACCATCTAAGGGCTGGTTCACATGACCAGCCTGCCCCAATTCTAATACAGGCCTCTGAGCATTTCTTGAGAGCAGGAACACATAATATTGTACTTTACCCAACCCTAGACAATTGAGAAGGCAACCTCCACTCATCTTTTCTTGCTAGGAATAAAAAGTAGCCTTTTCAGATTTGCATCAGCTGAATTGATGCTGTCCAGTTCATCAGATGCATTATTTTTTTAATAAATCCTGCCAATTCAGTGCACACCGTGCACCATGGCAAGAATGCAGCTTTCCCTCCTGTCACTGGTCCTGTCATCCAAAACCATTTTTTAAAACAAGTTCCTATGAAAAGCTGGGCTATTTTTGTTTGGTTTTATAAGTTCACTGACGAAACAATGAGCTGCCTTTAAAAAAAATGAAATTAACAAAAATTTTGCCAATTTCCCCTTCTAGCCCAAATGACAAGAAAAATGGTTAGAGCTGTTTTCTTTTTCTTTTCATTTTTACTGGTTCAGGAAGGTAAAGAAGCATGAGAACCCACCCATTAGCCCATCATCATGGCTAACATGGAGGACCAGGTGGAAATCCAGAAAGAGATTTCTTAAACAGGCTTCATTTCCAGATGGTTTACACAAAGGAGTCAAACAGCTGAAAACTGTAATTTGGAAAAACCCTAAGCAGACATACTGCATCCTGAAGATAAGGTACTGTGTGAAACTTCCTCATAAAATTTCTTTTCCATCAAAACTTAGTATGTTAGGAAAAAAAGTCACAATCATTTTCTTTTGCAACCTAGATTTTTCCAGAGGAACCTGCAAAACTGAGATCGTAACTGTTAAGAAAAAGCTATAGCTACAGCTCAGAAGAGAGGCCAGATTTAAATACGAAGCTGGAACTATACAAGAATCTCATCCATTCATACTCCACACAGGCAGTGTGCTACGTGTTTTTACACAAGTATGAGGGCTGGTTAAGTGATCTGTCAGTCAAGCTATGCATTTAAAAAGGCCAAACATGAGCCATCTTAATGTTCCATCATTGCTTCTTTGCAGCAAACTACCATATAGCACACACACATATACTTTATTTCTGTTAACTGCTTTATCACAAGAAACAAAATAGGAAATAGCACTGTACATGCCACCTTCCTATTCTCATTCCTCCTATTAATCCTTTTCACTCTTCTGGGAAACACAGTAGTGGTGAACATCTGCTGTTTTGTGCTTATCTTGGTGTATGAAAGTGTGTGTTTCTGTGTGATATATATGACAGTGATATCACCTATCAGTATTCCAACAACAAAATAAGATATTGTTTGCAATAGCATCTTTAATCACAGGATTCATGAAGTCAGCTAAAGCAGACTGATGTGAAAAGAAACTACCCCAAGAGGACAATGCTTTGAAGCATATTGGCTAAAACACTAGCAATTGCTTTTCCTTCTTCAAATGAGTATTGTCACACTGGCATGCTGGTATAGAGGAATCATTTCTCACAAATAATTGCAGGTAGATGATCCACCCCTGAACATACTCAGAAATGGCAGTTTGTTGCAAGTCAGGGCAAAGGGATAATAGAGGAAAAGGGCGATTCCAGATTCTAAATGGTGTTTTGCCATTTTGAAATCACAGTTGGAAGACCTGAAAGTCCAGGTTAGGGACAGATTGTCATGGAGAAAATCTATCTATGTGGTAGCTGAGAGTCGACATCAACTTGATGGCACATAATCAACCAATCAGTTTTGAAATCCAGGAATTCCAGTGCAGAAAAATAAGCAATTGTTAAAAGTGCACAAAAAGACCTACATATATGCTCACGACAATTCCTAGGAAAGAATGGGGAATGGGTGATGAGTACCATTACTGAAATGAAAGCTACTAATCCCCATTCCAATCATTCATCCATCCATCCAAAAAAACCTTTGGCAGTGAAATGCTATAAAATACCCATTCCTCTGGAATATTATCCATACAAATATACCGATCACACCATTCCATTTTGGAGAGAGCAACTTTATGAAGAGGCCAGAAATGAAATAGGAAATAGTAAATCAAAGAAATTAAAGGCATGCCATAAGAAAAAGAAATATTCCTTAATCTAGTTCACTCTAATACCGTTCACTGCATCTCTCCATACCTTTCTGTCTTTCCAAGCTATCCTAGTTTGCAACATATCCATACAGTGTTTGATACATTGCCTTTTGTTCTTTAAACTTTTCACCTCTTCCTTTGAGAATCTCATCAACTCCACCCAACCACAACTTTGTCTTCCCTTTCCTTTTGACCAATTCAGTCTTCCATCACATATTTTTGTTTGCAAGTTGATCCTCATTCGCTCTCTCTAAACTACATCAAACTACAGGTCTCTCTTTCATACTTGTCATTCATTCAGTCCGTATTTATTCATCACCCATTCACTCTTGACCCTATCACTTCTTGCTTTGCCACTCACACTTCTTAAGCACCCTATTCCCACTGCATTCAAATTACTTCCACGTTTCTCCTAACACATACAACCCTCATTTCCATATAAAAAGTCAGCAGATGCTATTTTCACTCCTTTCAACATTCATTCCCTGCAACAAACCACATACTATCCATTACCTCTCTACCAGCTTTTGCACATCTTAGCATTTTTTCATCCATTTTCCTATATATTAACATTCTACAAAGATATGCAAATTCATGTACTTTTTCCAGTTTTTTGCCATTTATGTACAACTTTGTTCACTTTTCCTGTCATACACAATGAACTTAATCATTGATATATGATTTTTTTAGATACATACTTTTCACTGCATTATATAATCTATCCAACTTTTGTTGCAAATCATTCATGTGCTCAAGATGGTATCATCTGCATACAAGCTACACATACATACACATTCTCAACCAACACACTTTTAACATCACCACAAGCAATCCTTAACTATTCCTTACTCTTTTTGCTTCTACTTTTTTCCTATAAATACATTATAAAATATCTTCTCTCACCCTCATTTTTGAAATATTTGTTCATTTCAATGAGATGGGCAGTGACAAATTTGATATATAAATAAATAAATCATTTTTTTTCATCCACAGCCTCTTTCACTTCATAATTGCATCAAGCATACTTTTTCATACTTCATATTAGTGCAACATTACACCCTTCTGTGGACTTCTTTTCATTCACTTCCAAGCAGCTTCCACATCCTCCTTCTTTACATCCACTTTTCATTCACTCTGTCTGGAGACTTATCTATTTTGAATACTTTTTCATACAGAATCAACATCTTTTTCTGCTTGCATTTTCACATACATCCTTGGGTTTCCAATGGCCCAATTATTTTTTCCACATTCTCTTGTCTCATTTTACTCATTCATCCATGTCCACATACCAAAATATCCCCCACCCTGAATCATATTCATTCAGAATATTGCATCATTTTTCTCAAAGACCACCTATAGCTCTTCCAATATCTCGATTCACTGGAGTTAATTCATTCGTTGGAGAGACATCTCACCAATCTACAGATTCCTACTTTCATATTTATCCGTAATATCCTACATGGCACCAATTCATAATTTCTGACATCCATTTTAGTCCTTTCATTCAAAATTAAACTTGTACCTTCACTTCCCTGCTGTATTCATCCACTCTACTCCACAAGATCAGAGTACCTACATTCATATCTATTACATCCTTCCTCATTTTCTTAGTTTCACAGACACACAACAAATCTACTTTTCTTTCATTTCTTTCATTGGTTCATTCATGCTTTTTATCATTTATTCCTCTTATATGCCAAGTCGTCATCTTCCATATTCCATGGTTACTAAATATGCCAATAACTACTGAGCTATGCTGTCCATCATGGCTTTGGTCAATTAAGGCACTGACATAATGCTTTTTAGTAAGACAGAAAAAGTGTACAATTGGATTTTCCTAACAGTAAAGGGGTACGGGTCAGCGTGGGACATGGAGATGTGTCCTAGTGTATTACTTCTTTGGTTAGATTCAGAAAGAAAGGACAAAAAGGCTAAAGACCAGAAGAGGAGATGAATGTCTGGGTGATACATGAATTGCCATAATAAATTACATTGCACAGAAAGCAGCCCACTTGGAAGCAAAATCTCTTTCAGTTGTGTAGCTGAATTGAAAAAAAACAGTTTAGTGGCCTCAATTGAGTTAGGGTCCCTCTGCTGTTTTGTTGCAAATTCCCTCTATTGCTAGTTGTTCTGAAAAATGTATTGCACTTTTGAGGGAGATGATTTTCAGAAGGAAACTAGTGTCAGGAAACTGCAGCTACTTTTCCTTTCCAATGCAAGTAGCCAGCTTAAATGCACTGTTTAACAAAAGTGTTTGTCATCATGCATCTTTTGTTTCCCACTTACTTCAGTGCATGAAGGTGAAACAACTCAAGTTGAAGAAGATATCACCCAGTGCGATATTGCATGAGTAAATTTTGCTTTGCCCATACAAACATGACATTTAAATTAGGAAAGTAATCAAACTGGGAGGGATCTGCATTGGTTCAGTAAAACTACAGTCCTGTTTCTAAATTATTTTGTATGCCTTCTCTGATGTTTTCTAGTCCTTCAGGCTGACAAAATACCACTGACATTCAGAAGACAGGCAATTCTTCAAACAAAACATGATTGTGAAGCTGCAGTTGATTTGAGCTATGAAGAACAGGAACCTAACAAGGAAATGGAAAACTTTTTTGAAGGAAAATAACCATTCTAATGGTATTGCTATACTCTCTCCTTCATGCACCCAAGTCCTTTCCATTCTAAAAAGGTTCACTGTGATTTTCAATCTCATCTGAATTTTTGTAAGACAAGAAAAAAAATGGCAGAGCCTCTCAAAATAAAACTAAAAACTCAACTGATGTGCTGTTTTCTACACTCATATCCTACCTCTGGCAAGCAATTATTAGCCTTTATGATGGGTTTTTCAACCTACCATGAATTCTGTCCTTTGCTTTCAGTTTTACCCATTTCTGTTTAGTATCGCTGTCTGTTTAATACTGCTAACTGACCTTAGCTACTTTTTTAGGCTTAAAGAGGAGTGTATGGTCCTCACATTCCTACTTCTGGCTCCTGTTCTAATGAGCAATCATTTTTCAGTTCTGGCTGTAACAGCAAGAAAACCTTTTTCTCTGCTTGTTATCTTATGAACCTGGGAGATGCATATGAGCAATCAAGCCACACTGCTTGCCTGACCAAATGGGTTTTCATATCAAACAGTAGGAAAAGTTTAGAAAATTAAAGAAACTTCAGGACCCTCTTCAATATTTTGGAAAGGATATTTCCTCACTTTGGACAAGATCCACTTCACTTCAGAACTATGGCAGAAGATTTCAGTTTTCTGAGATTTCAGATATTTCCTGATAGATTAAAATGTAGAAATGAGCGAACAACTGTAAGCTTGCTTTCTCTGTTGTGTTTAAAAGGGAGCCAAGTGTCATTTAAGCCAAATTCATTACTATAGGGCACCTGATACTTAAAAATTAAACTTGAAGAAGTTTCTAAATAGTCTCTTTGATGCAGAATTTTTGGTATTCTTCATCAAACTCGTACTGATTCTATGCAAGTTTGTGCAAGTAATTCCAACTCTTCGGTCGTGGTTCACAACTTCTTTTCAAAAATCACTAACTGGGTTCAACGTAAGCATATTGTTTGATGATAAAACCGAACTGCCATGTTGGGCCTGCTCATTTTTTTCAAATTCGAAGTCCAGTAGCAGAAGTGAGCCAAATGAAGGAAAACAATTCCACACAGCTAGACTGGGGAAGTTACAGCAGGGAAGGTATGATTCATTGCCATTCCCTGTGAGTACATTTAGTAGTAAAGATAAGCCAATAGGCACACTCTTTATAGCCAAATTAGTGTCTGATTAGCAAATATTGGCTTGCACTGGTTCGGTCCTAAGAGAACCCTTCGTTTCATTCCAACTGTTTGGGATTTGATTTTTATTCCATATTGTATGCCTTTTACCCTCACTCAGCTCTCTAGCACTTTATGTCAGCTTAACTGAGCTATGGCCCATCCCTGAAGCTTTGTTGCTTGTTCATACATTCCTTATTTTTTCACAAAAGTCAGTTTCTCATAATGTAATTAGCATTGTGTTGACAACTCAGCAGTTCATTAAACAGTTTTTATTTTGTTACCTAATCAAAATATGCTTCTTGTTAGTGACTAGATAGCAATCATCCACACTAGGGCTTTTCCTCTCTTCTTGGAGCAAAATATTTCCTGAAATAATTAAGTGTTCTTCACTCTGCTTTGTTATTAATGCATGATTCCTTTTAATATTGTATTTCAGTATCATTGATTTAAGAGATGGTTCACATTCACCTAGCGATTGATCCCTGTCCCAAAGTGAGGAGCACTGCATTATACACGTAAGCAGGTTTATCATATACTTTATCCCTGCTGACCGCATCTTAAGCAACATGTGTAGGTCTCTTATATCACTTACGTATAAGGTGCAAATGCCCATGCCAACCGAGAACCAAGGAATTGGGGCAACTTTGAAGTGCTCTAGAGTATTTGCTCTTTTATACCAGCTCCCATAAAAATGGGGGGATTATGTGATAAACAGTAGCAGATCCACCCCAGTGTGATTTTAGAATTTAGATCTGCTAAATTGTATGTTGTGACAAAAAAGGAGACTAAGTGGCATTCTGGTTGTCTTCCCATTCATCCTTTACCTTGTGGTAGCCAGCATTCCCAACTATCATAAGATCTGAGGGCTCAGAAACTCCAGATCCAAAAAGTGATCATGTGTCACAGGGGTGGGAGGGGAATGTGACTTCAAACCTTCATAAATCTTTGCACGAGCATTTTACTGCTCATGCTATTTCTTCAAGTTCAACAGTTTAGCTAAGGATGGCAAGGAGGGGCAAAGTAAAGGGACCAGGGACAAGGCCTGAAATGTAATAAGGACAAGTGTTTTGAGGCAGCAGGATCCTGTAGCATTTGGGCCAGCTTCATGCACTCTGGAACCGCCTGCTCCTTCCCTTGTTTTCCAAAACAGCTGTCTCAGGCTGAGGCAGAAAATATTGCTTGGCAGCAGGTCTGCTCTTTGGATGAGGGAAGGTTGTTAGAAAGACAGCATTGCAATCCCCTCCCCTGTTTTCTCCCAATTGTCCTTTATTATGATCATCATGACATGGCTGTGCCTGTCAAAAAGGAAAATTACAGTACACTATAATCCCCCAAACCAATATGTGCCACTCAAATCAGCAAATAAGTCTCCAAACAACGTACTTATATAGATACTAATCCTGCCAGCTAAAGTTTTGTCTGAGATAAGGCACCCTATGATTACTCTAGTAGATTTCCTCTTTAATTTTTCCCAAGTGCTCCTGACATATTAAATCAGCAACATTTACAATATTCAAAGCTCACTGTCTCAGAATCCTTGGAAGCCTGCAGTAAGGAAGGTCAGTACTATCCAGAGGTCTCTGCAAGGGGAGTCCAAAAAGTCAAGATGGGGGCCGCAACTCTACAATCGAATCCCTGCCCCCTTTCTACATAAAAAGGGATGGGGATTCAGTCGCATGGTCACATGGTCATGGCTGCCCTCTTGACTTTTTTGATTCACCCCACTCCCGCACTGGATGCCCCTGGTACTATCAGACCCAGATGGTGCACTAAGTCTGCAAACACGGGACTTTCCTAATCTATTTGTGGCTGAACAAGAGGCTTCTAAATTCAGTGCACGTGCCCAGCGAACTACACTATCTCAGTTCTTGCTAGTCGATTTTCGAAGGCTTATTTCCCAATTTCTGCATATCTAGCTTATTATTTCCTTTACCAGAAACTAAATTCATTTTACTCTTTAATCTGGTGGCCTGTCACTGGACAATGCTTCTCCCTGTCTCCTGCAGCTATTTCAAACTCCCTGGAAGGGTTCTGATTGGCTTGACAGAGTCATTGAAATCATAGGTATACTCCAGAAGAAAGTCCTCACAAAAGCCAAGATCTTACGCCAAACAGAAGGTTCAGGAAAAAAAGATTAGAAGTTGGGGTGGAAAGGGCAAGATCAAAACTACAAAAGGAGGCAGGCATTACAAGAAAGTTTGGGTTCCAGCTGTCAGGACAAATGAAAATGCTAACAATGAAAAAGCTGTAAGCAATTCCAGGAAAATCTCTGGGCTGCCATAGCTACAGTTTCTAAGCATAGTGTTCAGAGCATGCATTTTACGAAAAAAAGGATTTTCTGTGCCTGCAGATTTTGTTTGGGCAACTTCCTACTGGTTTTTTCACTTTTTAAGTTCTTATTGAATACGATAAATGTCCTCTTTTTTTTTGAAAAGAAGAAAAGGACTCCCAAGTAGTCAAAAAAGGACTCCATACAATGGAAACAATGGCTGCTCTGAGCAGATCTGCAGGACTGTGGGACTGGCTTTTTACTGAAGCGTCTCATGTATCAAGCAGAAGGTTCTCCTTTCTGAAGAGATGCACATGGAGTCATAAAACAATAAGGTTAGCAAACAAATGCTCCTACAGTAAAAACACAAACAAGATTTGGAAATACGAAAAATCATATTTCCAAAACTTCACATATTTATTACTCTGGCTTTGACCGTTCAGTGTTTATCTTTCAGCCCCTCTCCCGCCTTATTACTAGTAATCTGGTAAATTCTTTCTAAAAGATCACTAGCGCACCCATACTAAATTCTAATCACTCGCCTTAATATATCATGGACCATAAATGACAAACCTTTCCCTTTTTTCATTCTTCTACACAGAGGTCCTTCAAAATACTCTACCAATCCTGTACACACCCCCTTACACAAACACACTGTATTTTTCTATTAAGTATAGGGCAGACTCAATATCTCAGTTTTTCTGATCTGAGAAATATTGGGAGATCCAATTATGGCTATCTCACATCTCATCTATTTTGTCCCTTACTTCCAGCAGAAATATCGAATAATGTACTATTACTGCACTGCTGACATGATGCAAGACCAATTTGGCAGAATATAATAATGTGCTTAAATGGATGCGATCTGATGCATTTTTGTCTTAATGTCATGCTTTCAATTAACTCACCAAGGAGAACTGGAAAGCAATTCTTAATTCCATGTCTTAGGTGACATATCATGCACAGTACAGTTGTGCAAAGTAAATATCAACCAAAAAGAAAAAAAAATGGTTTTTTTACATTTTTAAATTTTTTTGCTATTTTTCAAAATAGCAAATATTGACAAACACCAAAATACACTTAAAAAAATAATTAAACGAAACAGTCCTTAAACATAAAGAAAAAATAATGGAAACAAACAAAAAAGATAAAGATTAAAAATAAACCAAGTAAAGAAAAAAATCTAATATGTGAAACTTAAAATAGTCACTGTTTTACTAATAAATACAATATAATACTACAGTATAATCAATACCAAATAATATTGAAAAATACCATACAGTCTCTGGTAGAGTAATACAGTATTACTTCATCCTGTGATAGTAGAAAATAATGCCTTTTCCAAGACAGGTAAGCCTTACGTTTTCAAAAGCCATTCCATTACATCTGAAATAATATCACTTTTCCAATTTCTGAATATAATTCTTTTATCCCCCTACCATGTTCAAACATCACATTAACGTCTTTAATACTTAGATAGTTTTCCATAAATCTACTTATATACATTAAAAAGATCCCAAATGACTACATGATTGTACAGAGTTGCTGAGAGTTGGTGGCATATCTATTTAATTTATTATTATTGCCAATGAACCCTCAAATTTTTTATCTCCAACCATTTACCCCCAACCAATAAAATCATATTTTCAAGTACATTCTTTGTGTGCACACAAATGCACTCTAAGTACATTTTTTTCATGGACCAACTTTAATCTCAAATATGTTGATACCATTTTAAACATTTTGGAGGACATGAAGCCATTGATGGGCCATTATCAGAGATTCCAGTTCTTTAGTCCATATTTGGAATATCCAAGAAATGTCCACTTTAAAAATGTTCTTGAGCTTTTGATAGAGATATGTTATGAATCGGCCAAAGCATCTGGCCCATATTGATCCATTAAAACTTGCTTAAGTTGAAGATACTGCCACCATTGTGAACTGGAAAGACCAAATTCAATTTGAAGTCAGGATAAACCCTTAAAATAGTCATTACATAATAACTGGTTTAGAGTCATAATTCCAGCTTCCACCCAAACTTTTCAATAGAATGTTTTACCACCTATTTTCAAAGTAGAATTTTTCCAAAGAGTTAAATATTCATGAATCTCATTATCAAAACCAAATCTATGCCCCAATATAACCCAAAGATTTCTTACTACCCACGCTTCTGGAAATAAAACTATATGTTGTTCCACGAACTTGCCATGACCACAAGGGAAATAGATAATAGCTTTCCAACTTAGCCCATAAAGGATAATATTCCACTATATTTTCATTCCACATACTGATAAAATATAAATCCAATGATATTTTTGTAAATCTGATAGATTAAAACCACCTGTCTCAAACAGTGATCTCAATTTAGCTAAATAAATCCTTGGTGATCCACTATCCCAAATAAATCTCCTTAGTAAACTATCAGTCTGAAGGAAATATCTATTTGATATAAGCATGGAGATACTTCTAAGGATATAAATCAAGTAAGGGACAATATTCATGTTAATAACATTAATTTTACCCCCACAAGCTTAACAGAAGTTTAACCCATCTATTTACTTCAAATCCAATCTTTTCTAAAAGTTTAAACATATTTCTAAATATTTAGAAATATTTGAGGTATGTAAAGTCCAAAATATTTAATATAATTAGTGGAAATCATAAAACCCAACTCTTTACATAACTGTATTGATATATTAGGACCCAACGGAAGTCAGGAAGATTTATCCCCATTAATTTTAGAACCAGAATACTTTCCAAAATACTGTTTTATCTTTATAAAATTAGGTAATTTTAGGTAATTATAAAAAAGGAAAACATTGATTATCAATGGCTACAAAATCAAACAGTCTGGCCACCCTAGGTGATTATTTCAGAAATTAAGCCAAGTTGATTTTGTTGCTTCAAATGTGCCAAAACCCACGTTATTAACTTACACCATCCATCACCTGACTGCATTTGAATACAATGCAGATACAATGAAAAACATTCATTCTGTCTCTACCAGATGCTAATTCAACCGAAGTGGGTTTGAAAATGATCCCTATTTCCAGGATGGATTAATTGATTTAAAGTTCTGACAGCTTTTATTTGTCTTTTTTGTTTTTTGTGCCTTTGACTCAGTGTTGACTCCTGATGATTGCCCGGACAAGTCCCTGCAGTTTTCTTGGCAAGATTTCGGAAGTGGTTTGTCCTTGCCTGCTTCCTAGGGCTGAGAGAGAGGGACTGGCCCAAGGTCACCCAGCTGGCTTTGTACCTAAACTACTCATGGTCTCCCACTTTCTAGCCTGATGCCTTAACCACTACACCAAATTGACTCTCCAAAAGGTCCTGAGTAGCCACTCATTTTTAACAATTGCTCTATTTTCAAACTGGGGAAGGGCTCAAACAGTCTCAAGCAGTGGTGTTGTAGCATTAGCATTTGGGTGAAAAAATTCACAATTAAATACAGACATTCACTTTTTTTAAAAACACAAAAACCAACAATATAATTCCATAATTAGATTTGGAAAGTATGGCTCCAATTCTATAAATAGACACCTAATGGAAGTTCTACTGGATATACTGACAATCACTTCTGACTGCTTAATTTCAACCTGTAGACCACATAGTTTTCATGAAAGTTCTTCATCTGGGTGGAAATGCAACCTCCAGTTTTGAATTAGAAATGAAAACAACCTTGCAAAGTTCTGTTACCATTTAAAGTGGTCATCTAAAATAGGCGTTTCGTCAAAGACAATAAAATATTCAGCCTCTGCTTGATTATTTTTCTCTCCCTTTGATTTCCTCAGGGCTAATATGCCATAAACAAGGAATGGGGAGCCTACTGGTTTTCAAATGTTGTGGAAGTCCTGTTCCCATCAGCCTTAACCAGTATAGCTATGGTAAAGGATGCTGGGAATGTTATATCACTTAGGAAAGCCACAGGTTTCTCATCCATGCTGAATACAATCATGCAACTTGGAAGCTTTGTTATCACTTCATTTGTAGAACAGCACAACATTACTCTGGTGCTCCAGTATATAACTGCAGTACTACTGTAGTTAGAAAGGCCCTGACAGTCTGCTTCTTTTCTATTACTATACTACTACCAACAACATTCGGATTGATAATGAAGCTCAAGCTCAGATACTTTGGTCACCTAATGTGAAGAGAGGACTCTTTGGAAAAGACCCTGATGCTGGGAAAGATTGAAGACAAAAGGAGAAGAGGACGGCAGAGGATGAGATGGTTAGATAGCATCACTGAAGCAATGAGCATGAAACTGAGCAAACTCAGGGAGGCAGTGAAGGACAGGAAGGCCTGGCACGATATGGTTCATTGGGTCACGAAGAGTCAGACACGACTTAACAACTGAACAACCACCACCAACAACAACATTGGCTTTGCCCACCCAAGCTGACACACAAGCAGTTCTTTAATGCTTTCACTAAGACCTACCTTGCTCTTCACAGAAACAGTGACAGAGCATTTGGAAGATTGCTCCTCTTCTTGTGATTTTCATTTTTCTTGTCTTGGGTCCTTTGCATAGGGTCACCAAAGTGGTGCATAATAAAGCAAGAACCTTGCTAGCACATCTTAATATTCTTCATATGAACCTGAACAAATCTATCTATTTGTCCTCTGAAAACTTCTAGGACCTTCCATCAACAAAGTTTTCTGCTTAAAGGTTTTTCCCATCACCAAAAAAACCTCAAGGAAGTAAGCAAACCGACAAACAAAAAGATGCCAGGGAAGGACTTGGCATGATGGATTCACTAACCTTGGCTGAAAAATGGCCTTGACCCACTTGCTGAAACTCAGTACAAATGCCCAGAAAAAAGCTGACTGCTACAAATTACTAATTAATGGTAGGTAACAGCAATAAAAACCTAATAATGGAGAACCCATCAGATCTCTTTAGCCATAATCGGCTTTGATAAAAAGTCTCCAAAAGGTCTCTGGTTAAAGGCTTAGTGGCACTAATAACCTGAAGAATTTTGTTTGTTGTGAGAAGCAAAACGAAAGACCAACCATTAGCAAACCATGTGCTCCTAATTGCAAGTACACATTGTCTTATTCCATATTGCAGGATGAAATAATTCAGATGAGCTCTAAATTTGTCAGATGGTCATGCTGTCATTCTTGGGTGTTATCCTAGGGAGCAAGAAACTTGACTCTCTCTCTCTCTTGGGACTGCAAATGAAGATCTCACATAACTGAACAGTAATGATAAGAATTTTAAAAAAGGGTTAAGATGAATATCCCCAAATATTTGGAAACGAGCATAAATGGTTAAGCAAGCTAGGCTGGACAACTTTGCCTGAGCTGTTAGCTTCCTACCCAGTGTTTCTTTATAACCTCCAACCCAACTGCAGGTGGAAGTGGGGCAGCCCAGACAAAGGGTTCTCTCTTCACCGAGCCCTAAGACTTAATCTGATTGGCTGCCTGCCAAGGGGCATCTACAAGAAAAGGTTTTGCAGATTTAGGAAAGGGGGTGTTGATCCAAGATCCAAAATTCCAGATTTAAAGAAAGTATCTAATTATCAGGATGTATAACTAAGCATGAGTTATACCAAACTCTTTGACATCATGCAAACATAGTTAAATTGCCAGCAAAAAAGTGTACAGTCTTATTTATTAGCTACATGTTCCTCAATATATTATTTCTCCTCTCTTCCCCCCCACACCACCAGTTTTTAAGGCTGAAAGGAAAAATCAGCATCATTGGTGAAATAAATGTTACACTTCTGGTTGGTTGGTTTGAGGGCCTTCTCCAAATTCATGGCCTTCAGGTATGTCCAGCAACAACTGCCATTCCCCCAACCCCCAAATTGGGAAAAGCTGTCCTATTTTATCCTCAGCACTGTATGATCTCCTGTTAAGAGGCAAGAGCTGAATGAAGGCCATCTAGTGAATTTGATGACACTGAGAAGATTTGATCTCCACATTCAAGTTCCAACCCCAATGATCTATTTTGACAAGCCCTCCTGGTACATCTTCATCTTATGTGAGTAAAGACCTTGCGGTTTTTATTACTGCTTTTTGCTTTACTCTGCTCTATGATTCCTTTTGCCCTTGTCATTGTTTAGATTAATGTTTTGTGTTATGATTTGAGGTTTGTATTTTCATCATTGCTGATATTCATTAAGTGCTCAGAGTAGCCTGTGTATATATGGTTCCCAAATATGCTCCATTCAAGCTGTTACAGAACAGTTAGGGTAGAAGGGGGCAATTCAAAGGCCACATGTAGTTCCCCCCAGGAGTCCATGTATGACCTGATGAGTTACCCCCCAAGGGCCAAGGTTTCAGAATTGTTTTTCCCATTTGGGTGATTGTAGGTGTAAGATACCTAAACAGCTTTAAAAACCCTCCAAAACCCAAAAATGGATCAATCCTTTCTATTTGGCAAATCTTTTGGGGGGAAAATAATCTCACACATTAACCACCTTCTTGACCAAGCCAACTAAAAAAAAAGTTGAACATTTCAGCTTCATCCATGTTGAGTGTCATCAACCATACATTTGGTAGCCTGTAGCATGACCCAAACAGAAAGGTTGGTTCCAAAGGCGTGGGGGGGGGAAGGTTGCCTACCCTGAAAATATTGTAGACCAGAGATATAGCATGAAACTTGCATGCAAAAAGCCCTGGGTTTGATCCCAGATATCACCAGGTAAGGCTGAAAAAGGCTCAAGCCTCAAATCCAGAAAAACTACTGTAAGTCAGAGCAGACAGTGCTGAGATTCACTGAACAATGATTTGACTCAATGTAAGGCAGGGGAGCTCAATCTGAAGCCCCAGGGCTTCACGTTGCCCTTCCAACTGGTAACATTTCATATAATAGAGAAGAAAATTATTAAATGCATGACTGGAGAATATTCTTGTTCAATGTGTTTAATTTTAAGTAAAGTGAATTGATAATGTTTATCCTGGTCCCACCCGCTACATTTTGGAGTGGGACAACACCCCACCTTTCCAAAGGTATAATTCTCAGCTTGGAAATACTGTATATTCCTGGGATAAGGCAGCAGCCAATGCCCACAGTGGCTCAGTTGCAGCAATACAACACCATCCCTTGCCTTTAAGATATTTTTTAGTACTGAACATGAATTCTGCCAGTCAGTTTGAATTTAATATCACAAATCGGGAGATGTATTTTAAAATTAATAAATAAAATCGTATGCAGACTGCCTCCATTATGAATGAGAAGCTGGTATGGAATGATAGCCGAAGGCCACAGCTGAGCTCAGCTGAGCTCAGCTTTCAGTGACAGCTACCCATATCCTCTCTCAAAAGCTAAGACAGAAACTGCAGACAGGGTTGTATGTCATACAAGGCACTGCTCAGAAGGGATTTATGCATTCTTGCAACTTCAGATCTTTGCTCAACCTATTTGTATCTAAGAAAGTTACCCTTGTTAATTCCAAACCATATCTTTTCAGTTTGAGCCCTGATTAATTTGAAACACTGCACGAGAATATTGTTAGTTCAAACTAAATTATTTTTAGTTATTCTCTTCTGTTGGTTCAAGGGATTTTAGTGTGAATGATTTTCTAATAATAATACAGGGAGTCCCCAGTTTAAGAATGAGTTCCGTTCCCAAGGTCTGTCCTTAAGTCAAATTTGTATGTAAGCCAGAACAGTATTAACGTATAATACTGTATAAGTAGTGTTGGGTAATTAACTCAAACCATTGTGTATTTAACTTGAATTTTGCTACAATACGCTCTGTTCTTAACTATGGGTTGTCTGTAACCTGAGTGTTCTTGACCTGGGGGCTCCCTGTATCTACAAAGACAAGCCAGAGGCAGAATTGTTTGAGTTTTTAGTAGTCACAGCTGGTAACTGAGCAACTCCTTTTAATTGCTTGGGCAAAATTGAGAGACAATTCAGTTACTTGCATGTACAATCCAGATCCTGCAAAGTCATTATGATAAGAACAATTTTGTCATTTGCCTCTGTAACTGAAATGTGGCGGATGCTTCATGGAAACAAATAAGGAAGGAAGAATTTGAATTAAGGAGCAGGGAGTAGAGTAAAGAACAGTGGTGATCAGCTAGCACAACAAATCAGAGAAAACCAACATGCCTTAGTGATAGGCACCAAGAATAACCAGAAATAAGTGTTTGGAAGAAATATACCCCTACATAAGATAGCTCTCCCCTCTAGTTGTATTGGATTTCCAATCTCAGAGTTCCTATGATGCTTAATAATCATGGAAGATGAAGTCCATCTGGAGGGCAGCAGTTGGGGAAGATTTCCTCTACCACCCTTTATTCTAATCAAGAGAAGGCCATCCCAAAAATTTGATCCATGCCTTCTAGTCATATGGTTTGGCCACTAATAGTGGAGACTAAATGCTCAACTACATGGACTTTTGCATGGATCTATTAGTGCTCTACTGAATTCAGAATTTAGTTGGAGTATCTCATTTCTAGCTGCCCTGAGCCCTAGTTTTCCCTGAGAATGAATGAATGAATGAATGAATGAATGAATGAATGAATGAATGAATGAATTTATGTATGTATGTATGTATGTATGTATGTATGTATGTATGTATGTATTTATTTATTTAAGCAATTTAAGCAATTTATATGGCCACCCAACTCACGGTGACTCTGAGCAGCTTACAAAAATAAAAATCCCAATACAAAACCCACTCCACCCACCCCCACCCCAAGTTTTCCAATCAGATGCACTTCAGATGTGTTGGGACTACACTGCCCAAAAGCCCCAGCCAAGGGTGGGACTGAGGAGAACCGGATTTACCTCCTACTCAGGCTGGAATGCTGGAATGTGTCATATTCAGCCCAAAGAACTCCAAGAGACAATGCAAATACAGTTCTGTTGCATTTATTAGCTTCCACCTCAAGACAGAATCTCACCAGACTGAACCCAAGTTCCCAAGCCAGCCAGCCACAACACCATGAATTCCTTAGGGAAGTGCCAACCTCATCTTCTTGAACTTCCCATGCTCCTGTTGGGGGCTAAGAACACACTTATCTCCCTGAGCATGGCCTTCATAAGTCCATTCCATCACAGAATGGGTGCTATAGGAATTGTATGGCTGATGCTGAAAGCACCAGCCCTGAATCTCCTTTTTTTTTTAACCTATCCCTCAGTCTTTAAATAATGCCAAGCAACCATCAATTCTGCTAGCTGAAAGCAGTGAAGTGGGGGATTACTAGAACATGTTCATATATTTTATATTGCCAAAGCACCCAATGGAGAATGGAGGAAGAGATGGTGGCTTGTTCTTTCCAGAAACCCCTGTAACATTCAGTTCCAGCCTTACATACACAACTCACTTGGTGACCCAGGACCAGCCCAACTTAGCTCATAACGTTTTTGGAAGAATTACATATAAGCAGCCCACCCAAGGTGCTCACTGCTTCCTACGTCCATGGTCCTAGTGCTACAGAGTGAATTCCCTGACCACATATATTTATCTATTGCATTTTTATCCTACCTTGCTGAGGCCGCAAAACTTTTTGTTCCATCTGTTATGCAGTCCCAAAATACTATTATACACTGCACAGTCAAGGGAATGTGCTTCCAGCCTTTAGGCAAACACAATCCTATTACAAGACAGGTCTTGGTTCTGTCCTTTATTTACAGAAATTGCTATTGTAAGGGATCTCTGGGGAAATCATGACACCAAGCATGGCACAACAAATTCCTCTATGTATTACAAAAGAAGACACCTAGTGACACTCTCATTTAAGCACCACAATGCAAACAACCACTGACTTCTCAGCAGTGGATTTAGGGAAAGCCAGAAACAGAAAAACTGGATTATTAAAGAGCAAAAAATAACTATAGGAAATATGTTTTTGGTTCAGTAGATAATCATTTCAGTGACCTGTTTACCGAATCCAAACTGTTGCCATCAGTAGTCACGTCCCTTTCCCCTGCCAGTGATGGATACATTGAGTCCTTCCCATCTGTCTCTTCGTCCTTGCTCGTGAACATCATCCATCTTGATTACTATATTATTTTTCTCTCTTGCATTCCATTTTCAGATCTTTTATTTCTATCCTGAAATCTGCCCCTGAAATCATTTATCTCTCAAGATTTAGCACTGACGTTTTAAATGAAGGGTGGACCATTCCTGTTCTGATCAGAGATCATATTTCTGCAACAACAGTCTGCTGGGGGCTGCGTCCCCCATCAATGGTGGGAGGAGCCAACGGGTGGGGCCTTTAAGCTTACTGTCTCTGGCGGCAGCAGTCATAGGCAGGTTCTTATTTTACAGACTGTTTGGCCAAAGAGCAGAGAAAAATGCCTCAAATAAATAATAAGTAATTATTTACTTATCTAAAGGAACTGTCCTTTGAGTCAGGTTTGAGGGCTTACCATTGCCTTCTTCCATGATTTTTTTTTAAAATTCATTATGAATTTAATTTGTATGGCCAACCATTCTCCATGCAACTCTGGGTGGTTAATATCAAGTTAAGAATAACCATAAAATTATTCCCAGACAGACCCAACCTTTCACGCAAGGGTGAGGAATTTTCCTGTCTAGTCCACAGGCCTGGATTTCTTTTGCGGGAGCTGCACTGGTTGCCAGTTTGCTTCCGGGTCAAATTCAAGGTGCTGGTTATCACGTTTAAAGCGCTACATGGCTTGGGGCCTAGTTATTTGCAGGACCGCGTTTCCCCAGTTACATCTACCTGGCCCACCGGAGCAGGGAGGCTGGGTGTGTTGTGGGTCCCTTCGTTGAGGGAAGTACATCTGATGGGATCAAGAAGAAGGGCCTTTTCCGTGGCGGCCCTCTCCCTGTGGAATGTTATTCCCTCTGAGGTAAGATTGGCCTCCACCTTGATGTTGTTCGGAAGGCCCTGAAGATGTGGTTGTGCCAGCAGGCCTGTTAAATAAATAAATCTATAAAAATTTCCTTGTGGTCTCCCATCCAGGTACTACTCAAGTCTGACCCTGCATAGCTTTTTTTCTAAAATAGTCAGAGTTAGCTATCTGTTGTCACCTGCTGAGGATATTCACATATCAGCTTGTACATATAGATTGATCTGAATCTGATGGTGCAATTTTATTAATGATTTTGGTCAAATGCGTATTCTCATCCCAACCAAAAATACCATCTAGACAGAGGTCATTCAACCTAATAAACAGACAAAAGATCACCAACATGCACGACATATGCAATCAGCAAAGCAAAATTAAAGCATCAGTGGTGGAGTAGCTCGAATCTGTTTAAACAACCAAACCGTAAGAAATTGCTGGCAGATGGCAAATACATTGTAGAGAAGAATCAATCCCAGCTTTGTCGGTGAAAGCAGAATTAGCACTGCAATTATCTGCAAAACTTCAGGTGGTCAATCTTTTTTATGAAGCACATTTAAGGACTGTAAATACATCACCAAGTTACCTATCTTTCCATGGGATCTGATGAAGAGTTCTTGTACACGCAGTACGTGTGAACAATTCATGACAATTTGGGAACACTGGCAACAAATTCAGAGACGTTGTTTTTGCTTCAAGCTACAAGTCTGGGGACGAGTCTAACATAAATCAAGATAAACCTGTTTCTTGATTACCGTTTCAGTTCCAAGTGTCGTAGCATAAAGTCCACAACTTCCAGGTTTGGGCCTTGAATGGACCTAGTGCAAGCTCCTAAAAGAGGAATGAATTCATTTAAGACAGACACAGTAATTACCAGAGAGGGGGTATTAAGTTTAGAGGTGCTTATGAAAAACAGAAAAATTAACTGTGGTCAGTTCAGATGTTCTTGGTACTTGAACTGGAACAAAATATTAGGACATCCAGTCTTGGAAAATCAATGACCCAAGACTTAATACATGTAAAATATACTTTTTATGATTTAAGAATGAAGCTAATTCATCCGAAGATATTTTATGTTGGATTAATATATTATTTTGTGTCTATGGAACCCTCAAATAACATTTAAAAAGACTCAACATCAGATTTTTTGTTCTGGCATTGCAAGAAACGTGAAGGCTCTTTTACTCATAAAGCTTCATTTTAGTTTCAAATCATAGTACTGTATATGTTAATACAATTTTGGAAAACAATATACTAGTTAAAGATGTAAATGTGGTGTTAAATTATATTCCTAAAATACAGAATTTGTCATTTTAAGGAGAACTATAACTCTATCAACCTGGGGCTCAGCGAAGAGGATAATCTTATATAAAGGGAATGAAATGTATCCTCCTAATCCTAAGGGACAGATTCAGAATACGAATCTAATATCTGTGGAGTCCTTGGTGCTCTCTGAGCTTGGCTGTTTACTTGCAGACATTTCATTACCCAACTACTGTAGGTAACATCATCACTGAACACCACCAGCACCGATGATGTTACCTAGTTGGGTAATGAAACATCTGCAAGCAAACAGCCAAGCTCAGAGAGCACCAAGGACTCCGCAGTTCAACCCTGAGCTACATATATTATCTTCTATTGAATTTAATATCTATTTTTAGACATTCTTATATTTTAAAAATAAGAAGATGAAGAAATGTCTTTCCATATAATCTAGGATTTTTTAAAAAAATTATCCCCCCGCCAATTGTATTTAGTTAAATCACTATAATGTACAGTATGTACAGTTTTTAAAAGTTGTATAACCATTACTATATTTTGTTTTGTTCATGCTGTAGTTTTTTGTATTTCACTATTTCCAGTTTAAAAAATAATAAAGTTGCATGTTCTTGGAACACAACCCACAAAAAGAACAGTGGGCTTTGTATTTTGTTCAGCTTGCTTCTAGTTAGGAAGAATGCACTTTCATTGCCAGCTTTGATGCACTCGGCACAGTCAAAGGTCATCTGAAGGAAAGTGAGTCTAGCGCTGAGGGATTACAAATGGGAGGCATGCTTGCAGCCTTTGTCGTCATCCAGATACTGCTACTGATCAAGATGGTGATCCAAACCTTGACCTGTGTCTCCAGATTTGTTTTCTTTTTCCACCACAATTACTTTTATTCAGTATTGTGTGTGCTGATTGTCAGAAGACAGTCGTTCCATCTCACTGCACCAACAGCCATTAACTACATCAGTATAACATCAACAAACAACAGACAGGATCCTTTACATTTCTCCCCCTCCTTTCCTGCCTCCTCTAGAGCTTCAGTCCCAAATGCAATGACATGATCCAGCCTAGCAGTCTTGACCTATGGGAGAATTAGAGTTGCTGAAGCCATAATTCCCCGATACGAGAATTCTTCTCCTTGGCTGTTCAAGTAGTCAGGTTCTGGTTGTTGCCTCACAATTAAATAAGCTTTATCTTGCCCTAGACCTGGCCACTTTTTGCCCACTTCATCCCCTTCCCACTTGGAACATGAAATGCAGGCAGGCGGGCAGGCGGGCAGGCAGGCAGGCAGGCAGGCAGGAAGGAAGGAAAGAAGGAAGGAAGGCAGGAAAGAAGAGGTTGCTCCCACCTAATCTAAAGAATAAGGAGGGTTCTTCAGTTTGCAATGTAGGGTTTAATCTGACCCAAGGCTCAGTCCTTTAACCTGAATTTAATATTTAATCTCAGCCCATGGGGTCATGAGGAGAGAGGAGGAAGAACACAGAATTTTCAGTGCAGCATGCATTAAAACATGCACACACATTTACACAGGTTTTTGAAAACTCAAATTTCAAGTTTGTGGAGGATTTTATTGTATCAGCATCTTAAATTGTATTATATTCTTGGAGAGCAGTGAGAGATGGAAAGGTGTTTAGGAAGCGGGGGGTGGGGGAGGTAAAGTCATCCATTGAAAGCCAATTTTTGGCTCAAAAATTGAGAGCCAATTCTTAAAGATGTAGAACTTTCAATCATTTTTAAAAAGAAATAGAACTGAAGACTTCACCCCAAAGCTTAGATTAAAGCCATTGGAATCAATATTAATAGATGCTGAGGCTTGGAAGCCTTCTAAACCATTCTAGGTATATGTCTGGGATTCTTGGTGTATTTACAGAAAAGCTGCTAAATACACACATGGTTTCCAAGGCTATCAGAACCTGGGAAACATTTTTGTAACATCTTGAAAAGCCATGTATATTTGCAGACTCTCAACTGGGTTCTGACTTGAATTTCTGTATAGGTTGCCCATGGCAAGTCCAAGTCAGACTCTGGTGGTGATGTTGCTTGCTGGCCTTGTGAATGTTAACAGGTGTTAACTGAAGAGCATTCAATGTTTGGGGAATAACCAGGTAAAAGGAGTTAGAATTCAGTTTTTTTAAAAGAAATAGCATGCAGAAAGATTGTGGGAGACTGAGATAAAATGTCCTTTTCCAAAATAGGGACATGAGAGCAAAGGCAATGGAAAATTTTGCAAAAAGAGTTGATCAAATGGATGGATAGGTTGATAATCATCAGCCTAGAGCTGAGTTTTCTAATATAGTTATGCAAATTTCAACCTGCAGAACGCTCTCCTGAAATTTTTGAGAGCTTTCATTAGATTAGTATTAATCTGACATTTCCCATAAATGTCAGATACAGTATATGTGATGGATATATACCCTAATGCAGTGGTTCTGAAATGTCTTTTCATTTGGCCCCCTCTTCCAAGCCTCCTTCACATTCTATGGGCTTGTCCTCATCTCATTATTTAGCCAAATTTCTTTTCAGGGATGTAACAGAGAAGGGTATCACTATGTGCATCACAATTGAGGACACTGTGTTGACATATATATAGCCAGTGTGGTATAGTGGTTAAGATGTTAGATCAGGAGTGGAAAGACCCAGCTTCTAGTCTACCTTCAGCCAGGGAAATTCACAAGATGACTTTGAAACAGTCAGTCTCTCTCAATCCAATCTACCTCACACAGTGGTTGTTGTAAGAAAAAATGGGAGGAAGACGCCTATGTATATCAATCTAACAAACAAGTGAAAATAAATATAGTTAAAAGGAAAGGTTCCAGAAAAAAATCCCATGGCTCCCATTTTCCACCACTACCACCCCAGGGCAGACAGAAGCAAGGATCAGTAGAGGATCAGGAAAGAAAATGGACCATGGCTACCCCATGCCTTTCTGTCCTTTACAGCTGCTGCTTGGCTTGTATTGGTGTATCACTGACATTGCTTGTAAGTTGGTTAGTTATGGATTGGACAAGACAGGGTCTCCATTTGCCACCTTTTCACCCACTTCTCCTTGGTTATTTGCTATTTGCCAGTCAAGATCCCACTCACAGCCCTTGATTTGCCTCATTGTGGTGCTGGTGGTGGAGGAGGAAGAGCAGGAAGAGGAGAACAGCAACAGCAACAACACAAACATGATTGCTTTTAGTGAAATTCTGGTCAGTGACTGCAAAGTAAAAGTTTAAAGTATACAAAGAACAATAACAATGAAATGGAAAATAGCTATACGATTAGATCACGGTGAAGTTTACAGAGAGTTAAAAAAAAAAAAAAGAATTAGGCCACATTCAAAGAAACTGAGCCATACTGATCAGCTGACAGCTGTTTTCCAGAGAGTAGATTTGCATGGCCTAAAAAATTAGTTTAAAAGGAAGATATAAAGAAGTAGCCATGTATCTTTATAAAATGGACAGTGAGGCAAACCATGAGGTAGATTTTCAATCGCCCCTTCACCACAGGTCAGAATCTTAATATATAAGGGGGGGGGGGTTTCCTAAATTTCCCCTCAAAAACAGCTGTTGGGAGTGCATTAAAATATCTTAGAGTTAATTTTCTTCTGAATTTGCAGGTGCTTATTTGATTTAAACATCTTGCAGGTCTAAAAAACAGAGACTGGCTTCTCAGAGACATATCTCTTGGGAGGGCCAACTGATCTAATTGTCCTTCCAGATCCATAACCTGTTGTTAAGGCCTGATAGTGCCTCCTTATATCGGTGCTGTCACCACCAGGTTGGGCTGCTGCCTGCAAGCCAAGCTCTGTCCTTGTTCTTTCCTTCTGCTCTGGCTTCTGCCCACTTTGCTGCCTCAGTAGAAAGAGACAGTTCCATGTGCAGAACTTCTGTCTCTGGTCAGTGGTCTTTTGTTTGCTTCTGTTATCATCTTTTCACTCACACACTTGACAAAATGTGCATCTGACTGCCCCTTGTGGCCTGGTCCCTTGCAGCTACACTGCTGGCAAGAAGATGTAGAGGAAAACACACATATTTCCTGAGCAGCTGGCCTCACAAGGTCAGGGAGTAAGAAGGCAGACTGCAAGCAGTTGAACATTAAACATTATTGCAAAGAGGTACTAATTATAAATACAGAATTAGTTAGTAAATCCATTGGGGCAATACAGTGTTCGGAAAGTTATTTAATTTTTAAAATGTTTTTAATTTTCTGTCAAGTATCTTTGTCCTATTGAGTCCCCCCCCCCCACTTTATGTATGCAAATATATACAAACGTAGCTGTTGCAGTTACAGATCTGCAGTTCCTAATTCAGGTGGGTTTTTCATAAGCCCTCCCCATTCCTTTTCCAGCTCACTATAGCTACAGCCTTACTGCATTTTAACCAAGGCCAGCAAAGGAAGGAATTTCCTCTCTCAGGTGTTTAAATTACCTAACTGGTCTTGGATCCTGTCCTCAAGGATCCAATTTCTTCTTTTGCCTCAGGTAACCAAGAGACCTGAGTCAGCCCAGCTTCCCTATAGGCCTAAACCTAATCACCTGTTTTTAAAGCACAACCACCACTCCTTGCTGCACAGAATTTCGTTCTTTGCACCTCCCTGCCTTCTGAGAAAGGACCTCCTCAAAAGCATTTTTGCCCCAGATTAGTTGTTTTCAAAAAAGTTTATTGCATCATGATTAATTTACACTTAGGTTCTCCACCTGTTCTGTGCTGCCAATTACACACCCACCATCAGCTTTTGATACAAATTCAGTGGATTTATTGCAGGCATCCATCCTTAACCATAGAAATATAAGCACACTGCAAACCGCCTGCCTAGAGAATGAAAACACAAAAGTTTACTTTCAGATATTCCAGCACGACAAAACATTAGTTCAGAGATGATCAAAGAATGGACAACTTCCAGTCCCAAATTCAGCTTGGGGAATCCAAGGAATCCAAAGCAGCATACAGGCTGGCTTCCAGGTGAGGACCGATGGCGGGTTAGAAATAGCTCTGCGAGCAGGGACAGCACCACAGTGAAATTGGTGGCTAGGAGACAGGTTCTAGCTGACAAAAATCTCTCTGGAGGAAGGAGAGATTGGGGGATCACCCATTTGCACTCTGGATGCACTTGCACTTCCTCGCAAGGAGACCACAGGAATTAAGTTTCTTGTGGTCAATCGTGAGTTGAGCAGCTTGGGAGCCAAGGGAATATCAATGCGGCCAAAACCATTGTGCAGCCTTTATGGACATATGACCAGCAAAAAACTCACTTTCTTAAACACCTTTAATTATTATATTATTATATTAATTTATAACTTAAGAGAGATATACTGAATGGCAGGAAAGAACAAAGACACTCAGTAAGTGGCCTTCTTTTTGGAATTAAGAAGAGAAAAAATACTATCTTAAAGGATCTTAGTTTAAAAGCAAAAAGCTTAACAAGATTGTGATTCAAGAAAGTTTTAAAGGGATAAAGGGGATAGTAATTTTAGAAAACAGAAGAATATTTTTTTTCTCTGACGAAAGTGCCTTTGAAAACAGTAAAATTATTTAGACAAATAAACCTGACCTTCGCGGGAATGCTGATTGTTTATTATTAAGGAAAGTAAATAATTGGTGGATTTTACAAAATAAGAAGATAAGGGTAATATGAGCCAGACTGTGTGACTACAACTACAGACAGCTAATTGGGAAAAAGCTAAAAAAATTAGATTCAAATACATACATTGATACAGAGGACTTTTGTGATGGAATGGAATTATGAAGGCCAGGCTCAGGGACATAAGCATTTTCTTAGCTCACCGGTGGAGCATGGGAACTACAAGAGGATGAGACTGGCACCTCACTGAGGAATTCACACTGTTGTGGCTGGCTGATTTGGGAGATGGGGTTTCAGTCCGGGAAGATTCTTGCTAGAGGTTGTAGCTAATAAACATAGCTGGACTGAATTTGTATGGTCTCTTGGAGTTCCTTGGGCTAGGCCTGACATCAATCTTCCCAGACTCCTACTACCTTTAAGACGAAGGAGTTTGAATCATGGCAATGGATCCCCAGGGAGCTAATTTGACACCACAGTTATTGGCAGCAGCCCTGCTACAGCATCAACAGCAAGTGGATGCACAAATTAATAACCTACAAGCAGCTATGGGGCAATTAATACAGCAGCTTGGACCAGGAGCCCAGCCACCACCTTCCCCGCCGCCGGTGTTGCTACGTTCACCTGGTAGTATACCAGAGAAGTACGGAGGTGAGGTGGAGCAGATGAGAACCTTCCTGGCACAATGTGAGTTGTTCATGGACGGCAGACCGGGAGAGTTTCCTACAGATCGAACAAGAGTGGCTTTTGTGATGAGTTTATTGAAGGGCGCTGCAGCCAAGTGGGCTACCCCCCTCATAGAGACAGGGGATCCAATGCTCAACAACTACCAGAATTTCATCACGGCATTCAGGGGGCATTTTGGAGATTCAGTGAGAAGATTAACTCCCTGTTGGGACATTCATAAGCTCAGGCAAGGCAACAGACCAGTAAGGTTGTTCATTGCAGAGTTCAAGTTGATGGCAGGGGATGTTGAGTGGAATGAAGTGGCTCTTATGGACCAGTTTAGAGAGGGGTTAAACCCTGAGCTCCGATTGGAGATGGTAAAACAAGACATTCCAAATACTCTGGATGACCTGTATCAGCTTTGTATAATAGTTGAGGCCAGGCTCATGGAGTTGAAGCAGTATGTTCTGTCTACTCCTCTCGTTGCTGCTCAGCCTGCCTTGGCCCCCTTCCCTCCCCTCGTGCTGTAACAAGAGAGTTTGCGGAGGGAGAACCGATGCAATTGGGAGCTGCTCGGAGAAGAGTTTCGGGAGAGGAAAGACAGAGGAGAAGAGATTTCAACCTGTGTTTTTATTGTGGAGCCCCAGGGCATATGGTAAGAGCTTGCACGGCGAGAGGTATACCAGCGGGAGCCAAACGCACACAGCAGGCACCCCCCAAGAGAGCAGTTTCTGTCCCAGCGCAGCAGCAGGGAAACTGGCAAAGCCCCCCTCCTCAGAGCTCGCGGAGGGGGCATCAAGCAATTAAGGAGAGCTCACTACGGAGACGGTAGCCAGGCTTTCATGTTAGTGCCTCTCACAATGACATTGCCTTCTGGCTACAAAATTGAGTTGGAGGGTCTCATAGATTCAGGCGCTACCACGAGTTTCATAGATGTTCAAACTGTACAGAAATGGCAGTTACCTACAATGGATTTGGACAAACCCATGAATGTAGAGACTATAGATGCCCAACCATTGAGGGCGGGTCCAGTGCTGCAATCCACAGTCCCTCTGCAGGTAACCATTAACGATCACATGGAGTTATTATCCCTGTATGTTACGGCATCTTTACAGGTGCCAGTGGTCTTCGGCACTTCGTGGCTTAAGTTGTACAACCCTGACATTGACTGGACAGTGGGGACCCTCTCATTTTCAGCTCCAGATTGTCAACACCACACAGTACAGGGAACTATCCTCCCCAATTCTCTAGCAGGCATCCAGGATGGGGGAAGGGGTTTGCCTGCCAAGTATGCAGACTTTGCAGATGTTTTTGGGGAGGAGGTGGCTACGGCTTTATCTCCCCATAGAGACTGTGATTGCACGATTGATTTGAAGCCAGGTGCTAAGGTTCCATCCAGAAGGCAATATCCCATGTCTGCAAAAGAGTTAGCTATTCTCAAGGATTACCTAGAGGTAAATTTGAAGAAAGGGTTTATCAGACCATCAAAGTCTCCAGCCTCAACACCCACATTTTTTGTACCAAAGAAGGCAGACCCGCAGACTTTTGGATCCGCCACTAGCGGGACAGTTCCGATGCGCACGGTGCATGATTACAAAGAACTGAACAAGGTAACCATTAGAGATCATTATCCTCTCCCATTGATCTCAGATCTTTTAGACTGGCTACAAAAGGCTCGCATTTTCACAAAGCTAGATCTTAGAAATGCCTACAACCTTATTCGTGTGAAAGAGGGGCATGAATATCTAACTGCTTTTGATACAAGATATGGAAAATATGAATATGCAGTGATGCCGTTCGGGCTTTCTAACTGTGGAGTGGTGTTTTCTAGATTTATGAATCAGATTTTCTCTGACATAATTGATTCCTATGTGGTGATTTATTTGGATGACATTCTGATATACTCTGACAATGTTCAATCACACACGATGCATGTCAGGAATGTGTTACGGAGACACAGAGAAAATAAGCTCTTTGCCAAGCCAGAAAAGTGTGCATTTGATTTGCCTCAACTGGACTATTTGGGGTTTAGAATTTCAACAGAGGGGCTGCAGATGGATCCTGCTAAAGTGCAGGCAGTGATATCTTGGCACCCACCCCGTAATGTAAAGGATGTACAACGTTTTCTGGGGTTTGCTAATTTTTACAGAAAGTTCATTCCCAACTTTGCGGAGCGCGTGAAGCCCCTCACACAACTATTGAAGAAAGGAAAAAAGTTTGCTTGGGTGGAGGGGGAGCAGGCAGCCTTCCAGCAGTTAAAACGGCTTTTTGCCTCCCAACCTCTCCTCCTGCATCCCAACCCTTCCTGCCAGTTTGTGCTACACAAAGATGCCTCTGATGTGGCGATAGGGGTAGTCTTGCTGCAGGCAGATGAGGCAGGGGTGGGGTGGGGTGGGGTGGCTGCCATGGGCCTTTTTCTCTCGCACACTCTCTCCAGCAGAGAAAAATTGCAATATTTTTAACAAGGAATTACTTGCAGTTAAAGCAGCTTTCCAGGAATGGAGGCAATGGCTGGAGGGGGCGAGGTTTCCTGTGCGGGTGTGCACAGACCATAAGAACTTGGAGGCGATGCAGAGCTCCCGCTTGCTCACTCTGCAGCAAGTGCGGTGGAGCCAGTTTTTTTCACGTTTTGATTTTTACATCAGTACGTTCCGGGGGCACGTAATTTGATGCCCGATGCGCTTTCCCGGAAACTGGAGTACATTGCAGAGTAACCACCTCCACAGCGCGCCATGATCCTGCAGCCTCGCAACTTTAAAGAATTGGATGGTGCGAGGGAGAAGTGAGTCGGCAGACAGAAGATTTACTGGTAAGAATAAGGGTGCAGCAGGCACAGGACCCTTTTGCGAGGGCTTGGATGACCTCCAAGGCACCCGGCAGGGTGGTGGTTCCCCTTTTTCAGTGGAAGGAGGATACCTCCGTCACAAGGGGAAGTTATATGTTCCTTTGTCCTTGCGGGAAGAGGTTTTACAACTTTGCCATGATAATGTAACAGCAGGACATGGAGGGCTGTTTAAGACTCTGCACAGGACTTTAAGAGACTATTGGTGGCCTAAGATGGCGGCAAACGTTAGAGATTATGTGGCATCTTGTCACATGTGCAGGCGAGGTAAGCCTTTTCCTGGGAAACCCGCTGGGCTGTTGCAGCCATTAGAGACTCCCCCTAAGCCTTGGCATACAGTATCAATGGACTTTATTACTGATTTGCCTCCAGTGAAGGGTTATTCTTCAGTTCTGGTGGTTGTGGACTTATTTACTAAGATGGCTCATTTCATACCATGCAAGGGTCTACCTTCTGCTCAAGCCACAGCACAACTATTTTTGGATCATGTCTTCAGATTCAGAGGAATGGTTAATAGGTTAATAATGGACAGAGGGAGTCAATTCTCTTCTAAGTTCTGGAAAGCTCTTTTTGGACTGTTAAAGGTACACAGCCACATGTCTTCACTGCACCATCCGGCTACCAATGGAGAGGCAGAGAGGACCCATCAGATATTGCAACAGTATTTAAGGTGCTATGCTACCTACAGCCAGGACAATTGGGCTGATCTAATTCCATTGGCAGAGTTCTCCTACAACAATTCAGTGCACTCTTCAACTGGAATGTCCCCGTTTCAAGCACTCTACGGATGGGCCCCCCAGGTTTTGCCACAGACTGTGTCACAGGGAGGGGTCCCTGGGGCAGCGCATTTTCTGAAAGAACAGCAAGCAGCTCAGCAACTGTTGTGGGGTCAATTAGCAAGGGCGAAGGAGGCGTACAAGAGGACTGCTGATACCACAGGCAGACAGGTCCACAGATTTCTGTGGGGGACAAAGTGTGGCTGTCTGTCAAGTTTCTAGCTTCCAGCAGGCCATCCAAAAAATTGGATGACCGGTTCGTCGGACCCTTTAAAGTTTTGCAGCAGGTGAATAAGTTAGCCTTTCGATTGCAGCTGCCACCGATGAGGTCCATCCAGTCTTTCACCGCTCCTTACTAGTTAAGGAGGCCCCACCAAGTCCCTTGAGAATGCACTCTTCCCCACCCCCTCCGGCTGTGGTCGAAGGAGAGGAGGAATACGAGGTGGAGACAATATTGGACTCTCGCAGGAGAGGAAAGGGAATTCAGTATTTGATTCATTGGAGGGGCTATCCTGAAGCGGAGCATTCTTGGGAGAATGCAAGGAACGTTCATGCCCCGGAGCTGGTCATTGACTTCCATAGGTGTTTCCCTAGCAAACTGAAGCCTCAAGTGTTGCCCAGAGCGCCAGTAGTTAATCAGCTAGAAGAGGGAGGGGGCACCGTGCTGGAGGAAGGTTTGGTGGGGGATTTAGGGGAGGAGTGGACTCAAGCTAGCAGTCCACAGCCTTCTACTTCGGGTTTGCAGATGGTAGGAGGGAGAGGGGCTGATTCTGCTAATGTTGTAGCTGTTTTTCAGGACCAATCGGATGACTATACAGAGGAGACAAGAGGTACCGAGAGACCATCATCACCTGACATGTCGTCCCTCCTACCTTTGCCAAGTTCTGATGAGAACTCCGAGGGGGAGGATGGAGATGGAGGGAGGCGTGATGTGATGGAATGGAATTATGAAGGCCAGGCTCAGGGAGATAAGCATTTTCTTAGCTCGCCAGTGGAGCGTGGGAACTACAAGAGGATGAGACTGGCACCTCACTGAGGAATTCACACTGTTGTGGCTGGCTGACTTGGGAGCTGGGGTTTCAGTCTGGGAAGATTCTTGCTAGAGGTTGTAGCTAATAAACATAGCTGAACTGATTTTGCATTGTCTCTTGGAGTTCCTTGGGCTAGGCCTGACAACTTTAAAGATTAATATTCAATTGAAGCCAGAACTTTTCCTTTAAAGACTGATGGCTAAACAGTTAGAAAAAAGCCACGGAAGATTATTTCAATATACGATTACTGTGGCAAGATTAATATATGCACAAAGATGGAAAGATTCAGCATTACCCACCATGGAGGAATGGTTGGTGAAATTGACAGAACTTGCTGAGATGGACAAACTGAATTCACTGATTAGAGAAAAGACAGTATCTACATTTATTGATGACTGGAAACCCCTTATGGGCTTTTTGCATAAAAATGAAAAAAATGAACTTGTGATTTATGATTTTGATTATTAGACAGGATATTATTATAGAAAGAAGAGAGTCATGATGTAACTTTAGAGAGACAGTTGTACTTATAACTGCTGTGAAGAATATCAGAATCTACTTCTTTATAACTTTATCTTTATCTTTTTCTTTTTTCTACTTCTCTTTTTTTTTCTTATTGCATTTTTAGCTTTTTCTGTTATTTCTCTTTCTCTTTTTCATTTTCTTTGTTCTATTTTAGTTTGTATTAGTTCTTCTTGTTGTAGTTAAAACTATCAATACAAATTATACACACACACACACATACAACATACAGGTCTAGTTGTAAGCCAACAGTGGAGGTGAGGGGGAACACTAATTGACAGAAAGAGCCACTCAAGCCACAATTTCCTTGATACAGTTCTTACTATTCATTTGTCCAAGTTGCTGAGTTATACTTCTTTCTTGGCTTGACTTGGCTCTTCTGTTGCAAAACCGCAACCTGTTGCAGGCCTCCGGACCTTGTCCTGTTCTGCACCATCTGACTTAGCCCATATCTGTGTCTGCTCAGTGCCCTCTTTTCAGCTAATTCCTCTAGTTTAGGCTGAGGCTCAGATTGGTGAAAGCTCTCCACTTTGAAGGCCGAAGACCCAGATGGATTCCTAACATAACGAGACATGGGTCCTGAAACACAAGATCACAAACTATTTCTGAGCTCATGCAGAGTGCCTTTCCTTTTCAGCTGAGCAGCTGCAACCAGTCTTCAGCCATTTTCCCATTAAAAGAAGGAGAGTTTTCAGTCTTCTATATAAACCTGAATTCCCATTCATAGGACATGTGGAGTTCCACAGCTCCCTTGCCAGCAGGGATACCTAAGGAACACACAACCTATTCCTTGAGATAGAAAAGCCCCCTGGCCCCTTCACTTTCAATTCATTAACAGAGACAAAAACATGAGTGCGGGGGGGGGGGGGCAAAAAAAATCAAGATGACAATGGTGATTGTGCAACGGAAGCCCTATACCTATTTTATGTGTGCACAGTGTTTATAAGAAAGAGACAAGGCTTCAATTGTGCAGTTGTGACTGCCAATTTGACATTTTTACCCCCCTCCTTATGGACACCCCTATTAACACATGAGGAAAAAATCTGTCCTACTTTTTCTCTCCTGTTGCTTACCATATGGAAACTTGGCACCAAGCACTGAATGAAACTATCCACCCACACGTACACTCACAATTGCTTTAACCTTAATAAGAACAGGCACAGTCCAGCAATATATTTTTGCAATTCTAGCAGTGGGTACAATAGATAAGAATAGCCCCAATTAGATTTTCATAGGAAAGTGAGCTCACATGTGCTCCTAAAAGTCACCACCCAGAGTCGCTTTGTGTGAGATGGGCAGCTATATAAATGTGACATACATACTATACATACATACATACATTGCTCCCAGACTAAGGAGGTCTTCAAAGGATGCAGCCAAAATAATGGTGTGCTGTGCTTCTACCAGAAAATACATAATTAACACCTTACACCATTTTTGGTTCCAAATGTATTATGCATTCAAATATTTTAATTAGAGCAGATTTTCACAAATTGCATTGAAGGAGGACTTTATTTAATCACTGCTTTTGGGAAAAGTGTTGTAAACTCTCCAAATAATTCAAATATTTATATGCAGAACAAGCAGATCATTGCTTAATTTATCTAGCAATGTTAGCTTCTGATTAAATTTATTTTTTGAATCATCAGCACACTTCCTTGAGAGTGAGTTCAGCTACAGTATGCGGGGATTTCACCTGAGGGGTGCAGTTGGGTTACAATCTGCCTTAGCACTTTTGGAGGGGCACCCGGCTTGGCAATCAGCTGCTTCCATGTGTTCAGAGTATGTTCTCTTCAAAGAGCTGCCCTGCCACCTCCCTGTTCAAGTCTGTCCTTTTCTTTTTGAAATCCCAAGTAAGGAAAAAATATTTATGGGGTCAGTGAAGTTCTCCTCCTCAGGCATTAGGCTAGGCTAAAGTACAGGAGATCTTGTAATGGAGACCCAGAGCCATTACACCTTCAGTCTCCCTCTTTGGAGCAAGAATGCTGAAAGAGAGGTCTGTTGGTGCTTGCTTGAACTACAACAGAACCCCTTCTGGGCTTTCACGCGCGACCCGAGGAAATGCGGAGTTAGAGGGCAAGGTTGTCTTTGGACCAGGCCATAGCAGGGAAATGCCACAGGTTCCAGGGCCCCTTTGAGCCAGAATATGGCTGAAAATGGCTAAAGCAGGACATTGCTCTTTGTGTGGAAGGGCACACTCACATGGGTGCCTATGGCATGCTGTTATCTGTGTGAGGGTGCTCCTATCTGTTGCTGTGCATGATTGTATTGTCTGCTTGTTCCTCTGTGTGTGTGTGTGAGAGAGAGAGAGAGAACAAATGTTTCTACTCCTCCTTTATGTTGCTATGATTATCTGTGTTTCGAACGTGAAACACAAATGTGGCTAAGAATAGGTTGCATGCAATCACAGTAAAACAATGGCTGCGACGGAGGATAAAGTACAGACGTGCATGGAAATAACATGAAGCATCCTCACAGCTGCTGCAATCACCGAGAAAAGGGAAACCATCCTCGACATTCAAGCAAGTTCTGTACAGGGAGTCCCCAGCTGAAGAAGGCGTTCCATTCCCAAGATCTGTCCTTAAGTCGAATTTGTACGTAAGCCGGAACAGTATTATTTTTGTATAATACTGTATAAGTACTATTGCGTAATGAACTCAAACCATTGTGTATTTAACTCAAACCACTGTGTATTTAATTTGAATTTTGCTACAATAGGTCTGTTCTTAACTATGGGTCATCCATAAACTGGGCATTCTTAACCCAGGGACTATCTGTATCTCGGGGCTTTTTTAACACTTATTTTTCTAAGCCAAAGGAAAATACTTATAACTCAAAAGGCATTAGTCAGCATAGTTTCTCCTTTTAGAGAGAGAAAACCTTTCACATTTCAGGGTGATAAGCAGAAGGTTTTCCTGCAAAAGGGGCCTTTACAGCTTTCGAGTAGTAAAAATGCTTCTTTAATCCTCTGGATAAATGAATAGTTCCTATCATCAACCAGCTCCTTGGTTAGAAACTTGTCACATTATAAAAGAAAAAATGCACCGGGCTTGCTCATTTTGAGGTGGGAAGATTCCAAGCCTGTATGTCACCAGGATCATCCAGAGAACCTATACTGATAATCTTGGGTTTCTGGGTGTCGTGGAATTTTGCCAAAGACAGGAGCACAACGCTGAAGAGACAAACCATGTTCATTGCAATGATTATTGGGTGCCTGCTTTCAAGAAAGAGGGACCCTGAACAACAGAAAAGCATAGAATTTATACACGTTTGAGGTTGAGAGGCGGGAAATCTGAGGAATCTGATTCGAGGATAGGTTTGGATAGGTGTTAAATGGGGGATAAATGGCTTTTTCTATTGTGATTTAAGAACCACGGCAAACCCTTAAGCAGACAGGTGATGGCTTTCCCATTGTTTCTGTATGAACCTGGTCATTCTTGGATCATGCAAAAGCTTGGAGCTAATCCAGTTTTGCATGAGCAAAGAATGGCAGGAGGAAGTGGAGAAAAGAGATGGCAGGAGAGGCAAGGGGGAGGCGGGAGAGTTTCCAGCTTTATTTTATTATTTTTCCATCACATGGGTTAAGCCTTCCAACTAAAGCTTTGCTGTGCACTCAGAAGTTTAACATTTCTGATGTTTTTAGCAATCTCCTTAAATGTTTACTTATCACACTGAAAAAAACTACTTTGCCAAATAAAAAGCATGGTTTGGTTTTCTAAAGCGTTGGGTCCTTGTTACAACCCAGTTCAAGGACTGTTTATTTAGTAATAAAGATGTGCCTTCTAGTTATGATCCTTCCCCAGGACTTATTAAGTCCTGGAGAAGGATCATAACTAGAGGGCACGTGTTTATCTACAATTATTGGTGACTGGAAACCCCTTATGGACTTTTTGCCTAAAAATGAAAAAAAAAATGATTTATGGTTTTGATGATTAGATCCTGTAGGATAGATTATAGAAAGGGAGTCATGATGTAACTTTAGAGAGAAAAGTTAAAATATAATTGCACTTATAACTGCTATGTAGAAAATCAGAAGCCGCTCCTTTATGTCTTTATATCTTTCTTTACATCTTTCTCTTTTTTCTCTTTTCTTCTTTTTTTCCTATTGCACTTTTAGTTTTTTCTTTTATTTCTCTCTTTCCTTTTCCTTTTCTCCATTGTATTTTACTTGGTATTAGCTCTTCTTACTTCTGTTAAGACTTTCAATAAAAATTGTGGGAAAAAAAATAACTAGAGTGTGTTTTGTATGCAGAAAGTCCTAGGTTCAGTCCCTGTCCAAATAACAGAGAGACAGACAGATACAAACAGTTAAAAGGATCCAATGATACAGATGATGGAAACAAGGCCCCTGTCTGCCAGAGATCAAAGAGGGCTAGAGTGGACTAGTCGGACAAAAATTCTGGCTGCATATGAAGCAACTTGAATGTATTCATTCTGTAAGGTTCTCGGCTACCCGGAAAACTTGAAATCAATCAGCAGCACAAAACAAGAGACTTCAAGCAGGGACTTCTCTAAGCAGCGTTTTATTTGGCCAAGCAAAAGTCTGGGTGCTCACACCATGCACCAAGAGAGACCAGGGGGGCACACCCTTGGAGACAAAAACCACAGCCTTTTATAGTATTTTTAAAAAGGCAGATCTTAGTACCATTATAATAAAGATGAGTTTTACAGCCAGTCAAAGAAACTTAAACAGAATATATTATTGGCTGGTGTGGGTCTTCCGGGCTGTGTGGCCGTGTTCTGGAAGTTTTGTTTCCTAACGTTTAGCCAGCACCTGTGACCGGCATCTTCAGAGCGCAGGAGCACAGACAGGAGCAGTTCTCTCTGTGCCCAGGGTGATGTGACCCTTTTGTGGGTATTTAGAGAGATCTGAAATACATTATTTCCCGCCCTTGTTTGCTTACATTAACTCTATTCCCCACCCTTGTTTGCTTACATTAATTTAAAGGAGTTCCCCCTAACTCTTATACCTTGTCAGTCCCTGCAGACCCTTGTTCTGGGTCCTCCCTCCTTATCAGGCCTCAGACTTAGTCTCTTCGGGAGGAGTTTTCCCTATTATCTGAGCTAGCTTGTCTGTGGTTAGTTGCTTCCTCTTGCAATTTCACTAAGTGCTGTTAGTATTGAAGCTTGGCTATAGAGAACTCTGTGCATGCTCTAAAACTATGAAGTTAACATTGCCAATTTAGATATTGCTTCATTGCCAGTTTAGATATTGATCCCTTCAATCCAATAGGCCAGGCAGAGGAGGTAGACCAAAATAAATGCTCCTCAGTCTGATACTATTACCTCCCAGGCATGCAGGAGACTGCAGAAATGTTGGCACAGATGGGAACTTACCTGCAAGAACAGATGGATGCCAGAGGACATCCAGTGAGGATATGCACTAGATTTCATTAAAAATGCACTAGAACTCACAAGAAAAACAAAATATAGATTTTACCATCCACAACCTCTGAAAATAAATAGAAATCTCTCAAGATGAAGAAGGCAGCAGAACTTTTACAGTACATTGACACAGTACAGCACTTACCTGATCTGTTTTTTATCTTTACAATGCTGAAGAAAAATGGAGATTGGAAACCCCTCTTGAATCTCAGGTGTTAACCTAAGTTCATCAGGCATTGAACCTTATTAAACAGTAACATCAGTACAAAACAGCATTCCAGTTTTCTTTTTCCAATGCATTCAAGCTACTAATAAACCACAGGAAAAGCAGTTTCATTTCTGCAGTCTCAAGCTAGTTTTTTTTTTAAAAAAATTGAACTTTTGTACCAGTTCAAATAAGAATACATGCAATACAACTAATAACAATTAAGAATAACACTAGGATAGAAAATTGATGGATAAAATTGGTTTTCAGATTGAAAAGAAGGTAAAATGTTTAGGTATTACTATGACTAATATGACTTATATGTTGTGCCAGAATAATTATATTAAACTGTGGAATGAAATTAAGAAATATCTGTTAAATTGGGAAAAGTTGAAATTATCATTGCTTGGCAGAATATCAGTGATAAAAATGAATGTATTACTCAGATTGATGTTTTTGTTTCAGACTGTACCTATACTGAAAAATGATATACCCTTTAAATAATGGCAAAAAGATTTATCAAGGTTTATATGTCAAGGGGAAAAACCCAAATATAAGATTTTACAGGATGCAAAAAAAAGAGGAAGATTAGGGGTACCTAATCTTAAGTTGTATTTTGCTGCATGCTATTTGGTATAGGCAAAGGAATGGAATGTTGTTAAGAAATAAGAGATTGGTGGAGTTGGAAGCTCATAATTTGAGATTTGGGTGGCATGGTTGTTTATGGTATGATAAAGTGAAAGTAAATGTAGATTTTAAGAATCATTACCTGAGAAATACTTTATTAAGAATATGGAACAAATATAAGCCTAGACTTTGCCCAAAGATATCATTATTGACATCCACTCAAGAAGCTTTCTACAGAAGAAAAACAGCAGATAAAGAACGATGGTTAACATATCAGGATGTATTAATACAAGATAAGGAAGAAATTAAGATGAAGACAGGGGGTGTGATGGAATGGAATTATGAAGGCCAGGCTCAGAGAGATAAGCATTTTCTTAGCTCTCCAGAGGAGCATGGGAGATACAAGAGGATGAGACTGGCACCTCCCTGAGGAATTCATAATGTTGTGGCTGGCTGGCTTGGGAGCTGGGGTTTCAGTCTGGGAAGATTCTTGCTAGAGGTTGTAGCTAATAAACATAGCTGAACTGATTTTGCATTGTCTCTTGGAGTTCCTTGGGCTAGGCCTGACAGGGGGACAATTAGCAACTGAAGGACATTCTTTTCAATGGTTCTCTTATAATTAGATGAAAGAAAGGTTTAATATGGATAAAAGGACAACTGGAATTGAGAAGAATAAAACTGAATTTGAAATAGAATCATGTACAAATGATTATCATATAATACCTAAAATGTACAAATTATTACTAAGCTTCAAAACAGAGGAAAAACAGGTTAAAGACTGCATGGTGAAAGGAGCTGCAAAATTTGGTTACAATATAAACATGGATATATGGGAGAAAATGTGGGGAACTAGTGTTAAATTCACATTTATTATAATTTAAGAGAAAGGTTTTATAAAATGATGTACTGATGGTACAGGACACCAGCTAAATTCTCTAAAATGTAAAAAGGAATATCAAATCAATGTTGGAAGTGTGAAAAAGAAGAGGGGACTTTTGATCGTGCATGGTGGACTTGTGAAAAAGCAAAAAAATGTTGGGTACAAATTCATGAAATGATGCAAAAGATATTACGGACTAATATCATGATGAAACCAGAATAATTTTTACTGAGTTTTATGGACAAGGAATTAGAAAAGAAATGTGGGAAATTAATATTACATATGGTAACTGCGGCTATATTATTATATGCAAAAAGTTGGAAAAGCAATGAAACATTTACAGTGGAAGACTGGGTTATAAAATTAACTGAAGTTGCCAAAACGGCAAAGCTCACCAGTTTGGTTGGAGAAAAAAATGATAAAGACTTTTTTAAAAGACTAGAATCCTTATATGGACTTTTTTGCTAAAAGAATTTAAAATGAATTGATAATTACAGGATTTGGGGATTTGGGGATTAATAATGAGATGAAGAGGGTGGGGAAAAGTTTTAAAATGACAATTACTCAATAGAAAGAAGGGCAGAAAGTACAAGTGTATGGGGTTTTTTTTCTTTTCAATTTCTTTCTTGTTTCTCTATTTCTTATCTTCTATCTTTGTTCTTGTTTGTTTTGTATATTTTATTACATTGAAAATTTCAAATTAAAAAAAGAATAACACTGAAAAAGCTATATACCAACCAAAATTGAATTAAACAACACAAACTATATACATATACATACATACATACATACAGTGCACACACACACACACACAAACACACACATTAAACAATACAAATTAAAAGTGTTTCATATCTTTTTTATAAAAATGTTTTATATCTTTTATATCTGTTTTATATCTTTGTTGTACACTGCCCAGAGTCACTTCTTGTGAGAAGGGCAGCCATATAAATTAATTAATTAATTAAATAAATAAATAAATAAATAAATAAATAAATAAATGGAAAAAAGAAAAAGCCATTAAAATATGAGGAAAAATGGGGGGGGGGGACTAAAATAAAATTATAGAGAGTGTGCCAGTCACCAACGGTACAGTGATACAATTAAAAGTTTGATTTTTTTTTCAAAAAACCCATTATTCTTCTACTATATCAAAACAGGAACCTTATATTTATATGAATTGTTACAATTTGACTTCTAAACAAGATAAACCTAGATCATATGGAAAGGTTTTGTTTTTGCAAATATTTCAACTATCTTGAAAACCCAGCTCATTTCCCTATGTCTGTCTATCATTATTATCTACCAGACTGTCCCAAAAGGCATATTTTAGGAAAAAGGAGTGTGGCAAATAAGTTTTTCACAATGTGCCACTACTGTTTTGCAGGCTGTTGAATCAATAGTCCAGCCATCACCAGTAGGGAAAACAGATCTCTATTACAGCATCTGCCCTTTGGAACATCCCCTCTTCCCCCTCCCAAGATTTGTTTGGCCTACACCTTGACGGTGTTTAAAAGAGCCTTGAAAACTTGGCTCTTCCCCCAGGCCTTGAGTTGAGTGAGTAGTGGGTCCTCTGTATTGGAGGTGGTGGGGTGAGGTGGGATGGGGTGGAATGGCTAGGATAATTGTTGCTTTCTATCTGCTATAACTGTCTTACAGAGACCATAAATTAAGGACTAGAGTACTAGAAACCTCAAGAGCTCCTGGAAAATTATCATATTCAGGCTGTGACAAAGACAATACAGTCTTGGATATGGTAGGATAAGCTGGCAATATGGTGGTTGTTTCCAATACTAGCTGCCTCAGAACATGTGAGTTATTTAACTTAGACTATCCTTCCCCAATGTTTCAGATGGGTTGGACTACAATTCCCAGAAGTTGAATTGTAGGCTAAAGTATCTGCAGGGCATCACCTTGAGGGGATGTAAGACATGAATGAAAAATTATGTGCAATTAGGCCATCAATGCAGTTTCATCCAAAAGACATATTGACAAGCATAACAAAGCAATTAACTGCCTTAACTAGCCTTAATTCACATTCAGCACAGTATCTGGAACCAGCTACCAGAGTGAGGCAAAAATTTATGGTACTATCAAGCATCATGTTTGAATCCATACATATACAAATAAATACATAAACATACCCAAGAGCAACTCCTAAGGGGAAATATATGAGCGCAGGGCTTCTTAAAAATATGTGAGAGCAGGGCTTCCAATTCATTGATAATTTGTCTGGAAGTGATTAATTAAATTTAATAAATGTACATGTTAACAAGTTGTCAGTATTTGGTGACTTGTTGAAATATTGAAGTAGGTAGAAATAGCTTAAAACTTCCAACCTATCAACCTAAGTTGTCATGTTTCCTTTTCTTTTTTTATTCCCCATTTGAGGAACATGCAAACATCAAATCATTTCACAAAAGACCTTTTTTTTTCCATTTGGAAAAAGTTGGTCTTTGATTGCAGCTGATCTATTTCTCAGACGATGCTTTCCAATTGCAAAAAGCCTCATGAAGTTGCATTACTATGGCTTGTTAATTATATCTTTATTTTATGCTGCATGCTTAAAGATGGAACATTATACATCTCTGTCCCTGAACAGTTCAGCTGTTTCAGCTCAACAGGCTACATGCAGATTTTAGTTTCATGTCCATACATCTTGAAAAGAGAATCAGAACTAAGCAAATGTCTATAATGCACCATCAGAACAGAAAGGAGAATACATGCCATGCAAGAAAAGTTGCTGTGAATTCATAACGAGGTAATTATGGGTCTGTTTTACACTGTAAACTTTCTCCTTCTACAAATACGCATTTATACCAACGCACATATATCTTTAGCCACGCACACTTATACATTTACATATTAAATCTGTAGATCTATTTTATACTAGGATCCTTTTGCTTTCTGTTTCTGTGACATATGTATACATGTATAAACAACTTTAAGTTACGCATTGAGGTTGCATTCAAATTTATTATGAACACCTAGTGTGGTAGAGCTGAACCATAAATCATGGACTTGCTCCCTTCAGCTTAATGTTATGCGTGAGTGTACCTATTATGAGATGTTAAATCACATGTATCTACTGCAGTTTAAAGTTATTACTGATTATTTAAAAGCGATGCTTACCTTTTTCTTGCATGCATGCATGTATGCACGTGTGTGTATTCCCAGGCAGACTGTCATATATCTTGATCTCTCCGTTTCCTTGATGGGGCACTTGGATAATAAGAAGTCCTAGAAATCCTTGATTTCACTATTTCATCTGACTATTATTTATTACTCATAGACATTTATATTTATGTATCTTCAGCTCAAGCCCAGCATGTTAAAACATCATTTCCTCCCACAGCCCCCTAAATGGAAATCACTACCGTTTATAGGATACTCGCATCATTAACATTCTGCCAGCAGTGCACTAGCAGTCCAAGAAAAAGTTTGAAAGTAGATCTCAAATTTGATCCTGCAATTTCAGAATGTTTTCACCTTGCCTGGCAGAACCTGAATCCAATCCCTGTCTTTTGAATTTGACTACTAATAAAAAAGAAAAACGAAAACGAAAAACAATCAAATGGAAGATTAGGAAACCTGTTCAGGCAAATGGGAGAAGTCTGAAAAAGGGAGAGCACTGGAGAAGGACAATAAGAGCAATAAGCATCCCATATGTGATATCTGTCAATGTCACAGAGGTCACACCTAGAAATGACCCAAATCCCCAGTTGGGAGCTGCCAACTGATTTCTAGACACAATAGAAGGAGGAAGCAACAGCTTGAAAGCAAAGATATTTACTGTTCCACCAGTGCACAGAATTTTTCTGAAGTCTTCTTGCATCTAATGCTGGAAGGAAGGAAGGAAGGAAGGAAGGAAGGAAGGAAGGAAGGAAGGAAGGAAGGAAGGAAGGAAGGAAGGAAGGGAGGGAGGGAGGGAGGGAGGGAGGGAGGGAGGGAGGGAGGGAGGGGAGGGAGGGAAAGGAAGTAAGGGAGGGAGAAAAGGGAGGGTGGGAGGAAGACAGGAAGGAAGGGGAAGGAGGCAGGGGGGGAAGGAAGGAAAAGGGAGGGAGGGTGGGTAAGTGGGAGGAGGGAGGGAGGGAGGGAGGGAGGTTCAAGTGTTATGAAACAAATGTTGTGATGGAATGGAATTATGAAGGCCAAGCTCAGGGAGATAAGCATTTTCTTGGCTCACCAGAACCGCGTGAGAGGAACAAAAGGATGAGACTGGCACCTCCCTGAGGAATTCACACTGTTGTGGCTGGAGGATTTTGGGAGCTGGGGTTAGAATCTGGGAAGATTGATGTCAGGCCTAGCCCAAGGAACTCCAAGAGACCATACAAATTCAGTCCAGCTATGTTTATTAGCTACAACCTCTAGCAAGAATCTTCCCAGACTAAAACCCCAGTTCCCAAAATCCTCCAACCACAACAGTGAATTCCTCAGGGAGATGCCAGTCTCATCCTTTTGTTCCTCCCCCGTGGTTCCGGTGAGCTAAGAAAATGCTTATCTCCCTGAGCTTGGCCTTCATAATTCCATTCCATCACAAATGTGAATGTAATAAGTCAATGCCACATGGCATTCATTTATTTTCCTCTAACCACCAGAACAAATCCATTGAAGATCATAAGGATGGAGAGAAAAGGCAGTTTGGGTTGAATGCCTTTTAATGTAAATTCAGATTATCAACTGTTGCTCTCATAGAACAAAAGAAAATACTCTGAAACATGGTTAGTCAAACTCTGAGGGTATGGAACTGTTTTGTTTCAAGGCTTGGGAACATAGCTGGCTTGGGACGTTAGAAGTTGGAATCTATGATATCTGGAGAGCACCAGGATGCAGAAGGCTTCTTGAGGACATTAAAATCTCCTTTGGAAATGTGCTAGTTTTATATTATTTTGGGTGACCAATTATTAATGTTCTGAGAATGCATATTTTAAATAGCATTTGGAATATACGTTTTCCTTCTTTTTCTCCTTGTCTGAAATCTGACATTTTTGATAAGTAGAATAGTTTAAGAAAATATTCTACATACAGCATAGGAAACTCCAGACATTATAGATATCTGAGAAGGAAGAATAAAATGAATGAAATAATGAGCAAATAACAAAGCAGAGAGGGTTTTGACAGCAAAAATGAATGGAACAGCCAAAAAGGAGGGAAAGGTCTTGTTTATTCCTAACCCAGTTTGGTTCAATTTTCTTGAGAATAACAATAATTAGTCCCTAAATATCCAGATGCCTATCAGCATTCTGTTACTTTCAGTAACACGTACTTTTAGCAGTTGTACGTCATCATCCACAGGCACTGCGACTAGACAGCATGTCTGTGTTACCACACTGAGATCAACTTATACAATTTGGCGTCATTCTCCTTTAGGTCACTGCATAAGTAAACAACCATCTGATGCTTTGTCCTTTAGGTAGCAAACGTTCTGTGTACCCACATACACGAGGGAGAAGAAGGCTGCCACAGGATCCTTACGGAACATCTTCTCCACTCTCTGTAATTTTGTAAAAGTACAATTAGGAAATTTCCCTAGTAGATGGGCAGTCTCTTCAGGCTGTGCTCTGGATCAATGAATCTGCTTGATTAAAGACTGTCCTCCTTGAAGTGCAGCCCAGTGGGCACCATGCCTGCAGGGAAAAGATTCAAAAATGCCAAACTGCAATTGGTGCAGGTGGGGGCATGGGGGTCTGTATGGCAAAATAACTCCAGTGTGACTCTTTGGAAACAATCTGAGCCAGTGTATCTCTTTACTCAATACTGAAACAGATGTAGAGCAGCTGGGTGGTAGCTAATTGCCTCTTCTACATGCTCAGCTTTTTCAAGTAATTGTGTTCCCTTGTAGCTATAAAATTGTAATTCTATTCCCCCTGAAGCATCAACATTTCTGTGTGCTTGTGCTTTCCTAAAGCATACTGACATTTGAAAATACCTAGTCTGTTGACATGCAGGATAATTACACCTTTGGATAATAATGCTTGGTGTTTAAGTAATACTTGTATACAGTATCCAAAGCACTTCATTTTCACAATCCTAACTGTAAAAAATGTATTTAACGTGGCTTGGCATTATTTAGGAGCCAGGTCACTTGGGTTGCTGCAACAGATTAGAGTGGGTTAAAAATCAGAGTTTGCAAACCCAAACACTGGGAACTTTTTATGAGGCATGTTCTGCATGCTGATGATAAACTACTTTGCAACAGCCTTCCACAATTTGGTGCCTTCCCATTTTCTCCCAGGATGCAACTTTTAGAATTCCAGGGTAGGCTGGGATTTTAGAAGGTGTAACCCCAACACATCCAGGGAGCATTAAGTGAGAAGGAGGGCTTACATGTAATGTCATCAACAATGAAAAGCAAGCCCATGTTCTATGAAACTTCCTGCCCTAAATGTAGAGAGTGAACTTCATCTGTTTCATTCTATAGTTGATTTGGGGCACTTCCAGTGTTTTTGCCTCCCAAGCTTTCAAAATGGCCTTTGCACCACCCCAGAAAAGTCTCCCTTGCTGGCTGCTGAAGAACTTCACAAGCTGACAAGTGCTGTCTCCATCTGCCAAAGGAGGAGCATAACAATCAGCATTCTAGCCAGGGCTACGCCCCATCTCATCCTTGCTTCATTATATTTGTTTTGTGACGAGGAAAAAGCAGCCATTGTGTAGGAGTAAGAAAAGCCCTCAATTCCCCTAAAGAAGATGGAGAATGGCAGCAAGGTGCCATGGTGTCTTGTCACTGGGGTGGGGGGGAAGAAGCTGTTTCCAACGATGGTACAGGAATTCTTGCCAATGGAAAAAGCCTACACCAGTGTTGTCCAAACTTGGCCACTTTAAGATGAGTGGACTTCAACTCCCAGAATTCCCCACCCTGCAGCCCTTCCACAAAGCATCTTCTCTGGAGCAGCAGCTGTGCTACAATAGCTTCTCAGCTGCAGAAGATGTCCCCAGTTGCCACGAGGACACAAGGACATGACACTGATCCCAACTTGGGATAGCCCCTATATGCAGAAGCTGCCTGACAGAAAATTTCTGTGCTGATTTCAGATACCTATGCAAATTGGCCCAATTCAACTCAGGATTTTCAGGATTTAATGTATAGCTCTCATCTTTCAGGCCAGCGAATGAGATAGCAAGGAGCCAGCAAGTTGCTTCTCCATGAAGGCCAGATGTATTCATTTTCCATCACTCCTGGCTTGATGGTATATGCTTAGCTAAAGTTATATCTATTGTTAATTTCTATTGGTATGCATTAGAACATTTTGGATTTAAGCCTAAGTCAAATCAGTGACTCTCTGAATTAATTCAAGAAAAAGTGAGTTACTTTCCATTCACCAAACTGGGGTTAAGAGTGGGCCTTGCAATCTTTCTATTTTCCTAATAAAACTGTCTAATCTGGCCCATTTTCTTTTATTTCAGTCTTCTTCAACCAGTTCCTTGAATGAAGAGAGAATGTAGCAATTATGACTTTATAACCCCAGGATAACTGGTTATGTAATTTGGTACTAGAGCCAGATTCCACCACTAATTGCTAGAATTTATATTTCCAAGGGGAATTCAGCTGAACCTAACAGAACTTTCTTCTGAGTAGTCAACATGCAAAGAGTCACATTGTTCAGCTGTGATTCCGTTTACAGGAAGAGCCCAGCAGACAATACTGAACCAAAATCTGTTTCAGCAGAAGATGAATGGAAGCTCTCTCTCAAGCCAAAGCGTGCCCAAAAATCCTTCTGAAGTGTTCCATATTTTAAGGAGCACTATAATAAGTTGGAAAGAATGTCTACAAGGACCAGTTTACAATTCTCAAGGGCAATTCCGACAGCTGTATCTCCAAATTTATTTTTTATACTATTTTCCAAGTAATTGGAATGGGTGACAACTCCTTGATAAAGGACAGAGAGGGGTGCAGATTTCTGGTGAATTTTTTTTAACAGCTTAGCTGCCAAGAGCACAGATGTTAGAGGTTGTGTCACAGCAAGGTGCTAAAGGCTGCACAAAAATGTTAGAGAGCATTAATTATCTCCCAAATGCTGTTCTTTAACCCTCTGCAACTCAACGTTCCATTACTGCCACAATAACAGATGAGAAATGGAATTCAGGCAGAAGCTTTGACAACAGTGAGGAGACAAGTGAAAGGTTAACACGGAAAGAAAAGCACCATCCGAACACCATTTCAAACAGCTTTTCTGAAGAAAGGGCCGCATCTCCATTTAGAATTCAGACCCCTGAGGGGAGAAGTGGATATTCACACAAATGCTGCCAGTTGAGGAAACCCACAACCGGCGGGATTGAAGAATCCACTTCTGAGGCAATTTTGGAATTTAAAATGTAGCTTAGTGCTTTCTGAGAGGTGATGTATGTTGTAAAGGTTTAGACGGTTACGTATTTATTTATGGAACATGCATGAAGCACTTAAGCCCTCAACAGCCCTCCAAGGCAGCCTAGAAATGTCGTTTCTCTATGCTTTAAAAATAACCCCACGATTCTCCTGCAAACGACTCAAATTGGATTGCACAATGTAAATGCAGAAAAAGGATGAAGCATATTGACAAACTAAACAAAGCAGCTGAAACAGACAAATAAATCAAACTAAACTAACACTCAGGAAATAAAATTAAGCAACACCACAGGGATAGGTTCTCACTTCCAACTGAATACAGGAAGACTAACCTTTGGGGGGCCACAAACGATATGTACAGATTCTGCCTTGTGTGTGCTGTCACACAAGCTGTGCTTCTGAAGGCAACAATGCACACAAGCAGCAGCTGCTCTCAGCCAGCATCTTGAATTGCGGTCAGGAATTAGCTTACTCCCAAAGCCACTAGCAACTGATCATTATTTAAAACAACAAGATCAAATGATTGCAATAATCCATAGGTGCAAATGATTTGTCTACAAAAGATGATACCAGTTGGTCCCAGCAAACAGTGTAATCCAGCCAAGACTATCTGGTAAAACTGTTGACCAACTTTCTTCTCAAACGTGGATAACCTTGAAAATGGGTTCTAATCCATGATCAGTCAAATGCATTATGAGACTTCCTCCATTGTTGTGCTAGGGTTTTTTCACCCATTTATTGCCCAAAAGTTCCATTAAAACCCAAGTTACTAAGTGTCTTGAAAAGTGCATGTTCAGGAGAAATCAGGCTAATAAACTACAGCTTTCCCCCACTCTCAAAGGTAATGAGGCCGCAACAAACTCGCTTGCCTCACAATCATCACAAATCCATCTAGAACTCTAAACCTTCAGAGCTAACCATCTCAATAGCTTTACCCACCCCAGCAGATAATTTGAAGGGGTGAAAGGCCTTTGCCAGTCTTCGGAGCCCTAAAAATGCCCAGCCTCATTATCTTTTGGACCCAGCCCTGCATTTTATTCAGCATGGTGCTGACAGGGTTCAAAGCAAGATTTATACATAGTTTGTCTTTGCTGGAACTGTCAAAAGTCAGTGTAGGTACATTTCTCTATACCAAGACCTAATTTTCTGCCACTTGCTTTGATTTGCTGTTCCATCTTTCCCATTTTCTTGATTTAACATCCAATTATTTCTTGTCCTGTTGCCAGCAAAAAATAATATTTCATAAACTCTCCTAGGCTGATTTTTTTAGATACTGTTTTAAAGGCAAATTTTAGCAGATTTTAATACATGCACATCATTATGATGGGAATCTGGCATTCATTGCTGTACATTAAGTGTGTCTGGCTTCTGATTCTTAGGCAGCTCTGGGGAGTAAATAAGGTGGTTTAGAGCAAAGGAGAAAAAATACGTTTCCTAATTGTATAGAAGGGGGAGTTTCATATACTGCAAACATACATCCTTATTTACAAGCATTTTATTTATCTATGTTTCAGGCACCTGTTCATTGTTCACCCTACCCCCAAATTATATCCTCTGGGTAGAAATTGATGCTTTCTAAAATGTGAGCATGCAACATATGTTCACTAAGGTTCCCATTGTTGCAGTTTTATCCAAGTCCCTTTGGTCTCTAGAAAGTAGGCTTTTGAGTGGAATGACTATGCGTATTGTCTCTAGTTTATATGCATATAAAATGCATGGGCAAGAACACCTTGCAGCAGAGGGAGAAAAAAGAAACATGGCTATTGTGTAAGCCTGGCTGTCCACCAACTGTTATGAAGCGTGCAGCCATGTCATCCGGCTAACTGAAGTGTTTTCATGCCAGCTAGCCATGACTAAGAAGCGGTGCTTGAACTTGTCTTTTTCCTCCTCCTCCTCCTCCATCTCTTTTTGTTCTCATGCGTTATGCAGTTTACATTTTAAGCTTAAAGGAGGGACCGTCTTTCTGATAAGAGCTGGAAACCACACTTTGAGCATTTTTAGGTGAAGTGCAAGGGAAGAATACAATTGCATATAATAACATATCAGAGGTGCAAAATATGCTTTCCTGTTATTTCTTTAGTTGCATGCATAAAATACCATGGAATTATCTTGCCTTATTCTGCCGGGGGTTCCTGGGCAGTTCTTTCATGAACGGTTTTCTACTTAGCCGTGCGTGTATGGGTATGCACAATAGCAGCGTGCACCTGTGCTATTTTGTGTGCACCAGCACACGTTCGTTGGATTCACACATAGCACTAAGCCATAATGTGATTTGTTCAGTTTTATTTAGTAACATGGGTGAATTAGGACTGTGCAATACTCTGGATTCAGTTCCAGAATGGAGGGTTGGAATGCAAGGGGGAAGTTGCAGTCTGGAGTACCAGACTGCAACTTCTTAACACAATTTAGTCTTCTCCCAGCATAGGCATCCACATGGAGATGGGGGGAGAGGGAGTGATAAAATTAGCATTGTGATGTCATAACACAACCCAGGTGACTCACGTGCACAGTTTGTCACTTTGGAGTCATCTTGATTTGTATTCTGTTTCCCAGGATCAGGGGGGGAAGCCACACAATCCCAAGAAAAAAATGTAGCTGCTTTGAAGAGTTACACACAGCTGCAGTGTTCACACTGCCACATGCTCTGAAGCACCTATTTGGAATCAAATCCGAAGTACTGCTGAAGGGTCAGCAAAGGGGGGGCAACCCCAATACAGGCTCATATGTGGATATGAGACCATATCAAGGGGAGACATAAATCGCTGAGACAGCTGGTAAGGAAGGGGGGGGCGACGTGCTGAAACGCTTGCAAGAAGGCCCACAACCTGGGAAAAACAGGGTGTGTGAAATTCAGTGATAAGCTTGAAGCAGCTTACACCCATAGGAAAGGGGAAGAAGATAGATAGTCTAACTTCAAGACTATGGCTATCTGGGGAACTGCAGGGGACAGCAACTTTTGGGATGGCACATAAGAAGGGAGGAGGGGAAACCAAATATGGCCAATTGTAAATAGGGGCGAGGGGGCTTTAAAACAGAGGAGTGGGAGATGTAAACTAAGGCGGGACATCCGGGGATTGTATTTGGTGTATCTGACAGGTTAAAAGTCCCTTAGCATCTGGCCAATGGGGGCTGGAGGAGAGGATTGGGGAAGTATAAAAACTGTAACCAAACTGTATTTGGGGCCCTAGCCACCTTACAGGCTGGAGTCCTTTTGTTCTGGTACCTTAATAAAAGCAAACTTCTGCACCTTGTGTTTGGATGTCTTTTGGCTTCGACACCAAGCTCAGACATGTTTTGTGGTGCAACACTGCACAACCCTAATGCAAACTCTCCCATTGTGGCTCAACATTAGGCATAAACTGAGCTCTTTTGGTCTGTTGAACAAACCATGATTTTAACAAATCCTGGCTTGGTGTTACTGGGAATTTAGTTAGTGTAAGATGCTTGAAATAATGCAAATATCATCCCATTCTGAGTTCTTGATCTGAAACTATGGGTAATGACTACACATACTCATGCATGATTATGAAGAGAAAAAAATGAATCTCTGGGTTTATTTTTATGGCTTTTTAGCTTCAGTTCTGGCAACTGGCCTAAAGGATTAAGTCTGTTTTATTTATTCTTACTTAGTCAATTTATACACAGCCTTTCTGCTCAGACAAGCACTCTATTCAGGCCAATATCAGTCCTGCTGAGTGGCAGACAGTGCTATCAAAGGCTGAACAAATAACATGCAGAAGCAAAAAAAAAAAATGCAGAAGCAATTTTTCAAAGCTGCAGAATTAACTGTATCTCCAACATATCAATCAAACAATCAGATGGTTTGCAGTTGAAATAATATTTAAATATGGCTTTTTACACGTAGTGCTACTATTTCTGTATGAGTCTTTTAAAAATGTTTATGTAACTTGCCAAGTCCTACATCAACTGGAAGTTGATGCAAAGATTGCTTGCACTTCTGGTAAGCTATTAGCAAAGCCTTCCCACAGAGGCATTCACACTCTAGGAATCCTCACTTCTACCCAGAAATTTTTTTCAGCTGCTCTCCAGAAGGCAAGTGTAGCAGTTAACATTGACAGGTTTGTTCTTCTGTATTGACCAGCTTGCCATAATTGGGAGCTGTGAAATATACTCTAGTTTTCACATCAGTTGGGGTTGTAATTTTGTTCCTTTTTATAAAGCAGCCTGAAATGATTTTTTTTTTCCCCAGTGAGGCAAACATGGGAATGGAGCAGGTCGGTGACATAAAATTGATTGTTTAAGATTTCAGAACCAGCATCTACTGAGTGGCTTTCTAGATCAGCCATGTTTGGCTTCCTTGGAACCGTATTGAAACTTAACCTTGCAAATGAAATTAGGTTGCTTTTAAGTGCTAGTTTGCCTACTGACACCTCATTCAGCAACAATAATGGGCCTGCCCTGTATTCTGTTTGTTAATTCTGCCCTGTGAATGCTGGACCTCAAAGAATGTTGCAGTCTTACGGTTTAATGCTTTCTATTCATGACTTCTTCCTGACAATGGTGCACACCAAACACTAATAGAACAATAAATAGGAGTTGTCCATGTGGCTGACTCCCTCTGCCTAAAAAGTGCACACTTTGGCACCTTGGATTCAGCTATGGTTTTTGTTTATAGTTTAATAACCCATCTGGGGACAAACCTCTGAGCTGTTCCATAGCATATCTCTAGATACAGCCTTGCAAACATATATTCACTCTATTTGCATGACATGCTCAGCTATAAACATCAATAAGTGTGGTGTGCCCAGCAGCATTTCGCCCTGTTGCGTGCAGTTCTTCAGTTGAAGTTTCAAGTTTACAGTGTCATTCAAACCCAAACCAGACTCTATCTTGGATCATTCTAATGCAGTTCCTGTAAATTAAGCATCTGGGTTTAGAGAACTGGAGATGACAGCCATTTGGGGTTCAAATAATCAAACTTTCAACCTCAGAGCTATGTGTAAAAAGAATAAAATGATACAATATAGCTACTTGCTGACACTTATTATACATAGATATGCCATGCAAACATAATCAATGACCAACCCCAAAGGCAAGTTAGCATTATCTCCGAGTGACCAAGCAGAAACATTTTGGAATATATGGCCATCACAAGGATGGGTGGGGAAAAGGAACCAAGTTCACACATTATTACTAAATCTGACTTGCTACACTGTAATTTGAGCTCACACAACATACTAAACAACAAAGAAATCATACTTTCAGATATGATGTGAGAATAAGAGGGCCTTCTGTAAACTAGGAAATTTTTGCTATGGTAACAAGATTACTTTAAGCTGAATTTCCTAAGCCCGTCCTCCAACAGCAATTATAAATGCCCCTTAATTAGGGCTCTCAATACTTGGGGAAATAAGAATTCATTTCAGTCAACCAAAATTAAAAAAAAATCAAGGTATGGGAAATGTCCTAAGCGCAAAGACAGATGAGTGGAATCAAAAAGGAAGGCACACTATTTCTTTTGCCACGTAATTACAAAAGAACCAGACAATATACGTGAGAGCCATTCAGTCAAGTTTATTGGATTCCCCAAACGGGGATCTGGTGTCGAGAACTAAAGACGAGTTGATTAAAATCCAATTTCAAAGGTTATTAACTTTTGAATTAGAAATGTTGCTTGGCTCTGGAAGTTATTTTTGGCCTGAGGCAAACATCACGAGTGGCTAGGGACTAAAGTTGTGAAGCATCTGATTAGAATAGAGAAATTGTCTCTAAGTCCATGTTCGTCCTTACACCTTTCTTCCTTCAGACCTTCTGAGAGACAGTGTAACGAAGGGATGTTACCCATTAGCTCAACTATTGTGAAGGAAACTGACCACTGCTTGCTTTTTACTTCGTTACGGCAGTGCCACAAAAGGCACAAGTTAAGGAAAAATGGAAAATAATCAACTTTGATATTTCTTGGTGGAAGTTTTTTCTGAGATGCGTCACTTTAGCTTATGCATCCCCTTCATTTCAGTGATATAACTGGACTGGGACAATCAGGGTATCTTCTCTGAGAAAACCTAGAGCAAAAAACACCGAAGCGCATTCAATAATACATGTTTTCAAAGATAATTATACTCCTTAAAAACTGTACGTGAAAACTAACATACTAGCTTGCTTAGAAGTGTAATGAGAACAGCAAGTCAAGCACAACAGCAACACTGCAGTTTCTCATTGCTGTGTTACTGCTCAGCCAGGGCCAAAACAAGCTGTACTACAGATCCTGGAGCTGCTGATGGTAGTGGAAGGAGCTCTGTGACTTTAGTGAGCTGCTGCTAACTGGTCAGAAGCACTAAGTCATAATGGTTTTGTCATGGTTTTATCTGAAGGGCTTGTGACTTGCACGATATTTTCTGAGCAGAAGTCAATGTACTGTATCTAAATAAAGATCATCTGGAATTTCAGCGGTAGTCCATCACCACTGGTCATTTGTCTCACATTGTTCACTAACTTTTCACAAGGGCAAATCCAAAAATTATTCCTACTGTGTTATTAAGAAATAATAATATTCTAAGTTATCTATTGAAATTTGTCTGGTACTGGTTTCTATTGGGTGGCATGTATAACTTTTTAAAGGTAATTGGATGATGCAGAAGTAATGAACAAAGGAAAAAGTAAGTACAAACAGCAGTATTAATAATAAAATATAACAAAATTAATAATAATTATAATACTAAAGCAGGAAAAAGGAAAAAAAGAAAAAGGCTTGGAAAAGTTATAAATCAAAACACCTACAAAAACAATGACTGAAGTTTTCCTATTTTAAAAAAAACTCAATTTGTCAATTCAAATATTGACAAATAACATATCAGCAATCCATTGCTGCAGATCAGGTATAGATTTCTTCTTTGGGCATTGCACCAAAATTCTTTTCGCAAGCCCCCATGCCCCCAAAATCTAAAAATTTTTATATCTTGGGGACATAGTTAAGAAGACAGACATTTTTAATATGCAGAGGTTTATCCAGAGGGATAGTAACAATCCTGCTCATGTCAGTCCAAACAGTGACAATGGACAAGACCAAACTGTATGAGTTAATGTTCCAACTCTGAATTGCATCTCCAATAACAAGGCTATTATAACAGATCCTTAGTAGTACATTTTGTAAATAAAACTCAACGTCTATAATATACATGAATTTTTTTCTCCTTGTACTAACCTCATGTTAAGATCCTAGGAAATGAATTTAATACTGTAAAGCAAACCTCCACCAGATATCCTGGATGGAGGTATTCATTCATTTTGCACACACTGCAGACTTTAAAAGCAGCTTCATCAGGGAGAGCGCACTGCAGTAGTCTATTCTGGAGGCGATGAGGGTGTGAGTTGCTGTTGCCAAAGTTAAACCGATTCAGCTTCTGCTGATTTAGGAAGGGTGATTTTAACTGTGAACATTGCTACTATTTCCAAGATGTGAGAAATCAACAACTTTGAATTACTTCTTGTGCTGCCAGCTATAAACCGAAAGCTTTTTAAATATATTGCTAAAGTTGATGTAATTCCATGGAAAACTGATCTATTCCAGAAAGACATGAAAGATAAGCAAACTATCAACTGAGTTTCATGAAAATAGGATTCAAGCATTGGAAAATTCTGATAAGGCACTTACAAAAGGATTGACTTGCTTCCAAGAGGATTATATTGAATATATTCCTTTTTTCATTCTTAGCTGAGGCCCAATCCGGTTGCCTTAAATTTTTCAGAACTCAAGAACTCTCCATTATAAGCTAAATCACTGGACTATTAAAAGCATGAATATAAATTTATCCTAACTTACCATCCAGGCAGAAAGGAATAAAAATATTTTTATTCTTTATCCTGCAATTTTTTTATTTATCCCTAGATTTGCAGCAAAAAATATTACTTATCTGGAAGAGGCCAGGAGTATCTGGAGGTGAGACTAAGAAATCTTCATTAGCAGTTCCAGTACTTCAGATTGCATGGTATTGGCTAATCTTGCTATTTATGGCTGACAATTCCTATGAGTTTATGAAAAAATAAACTGTGGTCAAAATGAGAAAAATAAAGTTTATGGGAAGAATTAATTTGTGTTCAAAATGAGTATCACTTGTAAAATAATTTCATTATAAGAGAAATTCCTACCTTAATTCTATTCAGTTATTTTGACAGATTGATAAATTATTGAGGAACTTTTAATGGGTTGAACAGACCCCACCTCCAGGTTCTCATTAGCTAAACCTAGACTTTCATACAAACATTAGGAGGTTATGCTCCCAAATTTTAATTATACCACTAGCTATACATCTTGACTTCTGTTTTTATTTGGAATTAGAATAAATTTGAATATAAACCATGACAGATAGAACTTGAAATCTATTCAACTACTATGAAATTCTGGCCAATACTTGTCTGTAATTTTAGATGATATTCAGTTATTATTCCTGCTTTAAAGACAGCAAGACATATTTGGAAGAGTTACGTTTGAGGGGAGATAAAAGGGGGTTCCTTTCAAATCCAGATGGTGCCCATGTGGAGAAGGAGCCACTGAAACCATCAAACGTCTTATTATATTGCTAATTTTATGCAGACATTCATCGTGAATTGTTAACCCCACATTTCACTAAATTCCCTAAATTTAGCAGAAAATTTTAATTTAGAAGAACTTAAGAAGAAATTTAGAAGAAATTAAACTTAGAAAAAATTATGCTAGTTCTGACCAAGTAAATCCAATTTCACTACAAAAACAAGTGTGGATTTGTTCTGGGGAACCTATGACGGAATATGTAAATTCAGAAATGCCAAGCTTTGATCACTCGACTGTCAATATTTAAAAGCTACTTTCCCCCTCTCATATTTCTTCAATGCTCTGCTTAGAAAATAATTAAAATTAAAATCACAACACCTCCTATTTTTAGAATTACAACTTACCTACAGTAAGTATTCAGATGTCTGTAATTGATACTTGTTTTTAGGAAGAAGATATGTATCCTGCAGAAAAGCATAGTGAGTAGTCATATTTTTTAACAGATCTATCATTTGTTGTTGTTGTTTTAGTTGGAGATACCATCCCTTTAACTTTTCATATTCCAAAGGGGATTGCTATTAGACGTTATTAATATTAAGAGCATTGAGCAAGAAAAAAGACATGCACCTTATCCATCCATACCATACCTGGATTATACTGAAAGGCTAAGACAAAAAGAAAAAGAAAATGATAAACAAAAATAATAACAACATTGGATGCAACAGACATCTTTCATACATTTATGTACATTACATAAATTTAGATTTAATAGACTTTTAATGGGATTTCCCAGAAGCAGAAAGATTACATATCAATAAAATTAAACATGCTATGAAGCATAAAAAAAAAAGGTGAAGCTGTTTTTTTTTTAAAAAAGTGAAATTAGCCTGTATTCCAATGGTTTCACTCTATATTGATGATTACATAGAATTGATTGGATTTATTCAATTAAATATATATATATAGAGAGAGAGAGGGAGAGAGAGAGTAGAAAAATATTGCAGAGAGAATCAAAGCAATATCAAGAGAACTATCCAAGATATTCAATAACATGGAATGATTTATTTCAGGATAGGGTGCATTTTTTTCTATGTTATATTTAACCACAAAGAAAAGATTGTTCTACTTAGGTATTTTAAATTATTTGCACCTTCTATATCCTTTCTTTCTCCACATATTTATTGCATTTCATTTGTTTTTAAAAAGAAAATGGTATAATCTATACTACTGCAATTCTGTAACTTAGAGGGATAGAAGGCCTACTGGATTTCTTGAACTCCCTCTCCAAGAATCCCAAAGAAGAGGAAGATCCAAGTTCACATGTCTCCTTCAGAGCTGATGCTGTTTGACACTGGAAATCAAAACAACAGAGCATTCTGGGATTTTTTTCTGAGATTGTGTAGGATCAAAGCCCTCTTGTACATGTACAACAAGAACAGAAATATCCACTCAGGGTAGGGACATGTACTGTAGCATATACTATCACAGAAATAGTTACAATAAAGTGAAATAGCCTGAATAGCTGTGATGAACTGCCTTTGGGGAAAAAATAATTGAGAAATGGTCAAAATCAAATAGTCTTTTATGGACATATGGTAACAGTCAAAAATAATAATTTGTATGACTGAACTGAAATCATTCAACTAAGAATTTCACCAAAAGATACAAATTTGTATAATACAAGATAAAGAAGCAAAAATAAATGGGACAATATTACAAGATGTTATATTAAGAGCTCATTTAAATTGACCAAATATTAGACTTTATGTTCAAACAAATTGGTAATGGAATGATTAATCCATTCTGATAAATTCATTTCTAAGTAGAACAATCTTTTTCTTTGTGGTTAAAATGAAGGTTTAACAGAAGCCCTTCAGACTTTATTACTACTTTACAAAAAAGTACAGTAAAAAGGCAATTACCCTAGTTTCATCGTTTTGATTTTAAAATCCTTTTCTTTGGGGACAATAATCTGTATAGATGCAGAGTTCTCTGAGCACTAAATAAGATTTTGGAATATTATGTTAGGTTCATGGGACATCTAAAGCATATTGGTTTAGAAACCTAGAGTTTTAAATGTTTTGCTAAGAATTCCAAAACAAATGTTTTAAATTGTGAAAACTAACAAAACTTGAGTTTCTGACAATAGATAATTATAAATATCTTTGGAAAATATTAGTATAAAGTGAAAATCTAATATCAAAACAGGTAGTATTGGACAGGTCTATGGGGTTTCCATTGTGAGATGGTATAAATTAAAAATACATGAACTGAATGTTAACGTTGAAATCTGCACATGTGCAATGCAATTAAATATAGAAGTATAACTGCATGGAGTTGTACATCATCCCAACTCAGTGAGAAGTGTTGGAAAGTTCAGATGGTGTACAACTCTGTACAGCTGTGTCTTTAAAAATAACTGGAACCTTTTATGCACTTGCTTAGAGATGCAAATAAAAAGCAAATATTTCTAATTGTTTTTGACAGATACACCAAGCAACATAGAGGTATTGGACTGAGAGTAGAATACCAATTAGTAAAATAATAAATGTTATGTTGGATTCTGACCCCGTTTTACTTGTAACAATTCATAGTAACATTTTACCAGGGATTTACTGAGAAATGTTCACTTACTTGATTATTGCCATTGGGATGACACATGCTAAAAACAAAAGGCTAGGAAGTGTGTTGTGCATTAATGAATGGAGAAATGAAGCACATGAATATTCAATTCTTGCTAAAATGACATTTATTTAGTGAGAGAGGGAAAGGAAAGGAAATGGAGAAATACCTCACTTACCAACTGCCTTGTTCAGTGACCATTCAAAGTTACGATGGCACTGAAAAAGTAGGTTTATGACCGGTCCTTGAACTTGTGACTGCCACAGTGTCCCCACAGTCATGTCATCATGATTTGGGTGCTTGGCAAGCAGCACACATTTACAACGGTCACAGCATCCCACAGTCATGTGGTCATCATTTGCCTGCTTCACAGCTGGCTTCTGACAAGCAAAGTCAATGGAGAAACCAGCAGTAAAATTGCAAGTCACTGTCACATGACATCATACTTAACATCTGCTGATGATTTGCATGATGACCGCAGCAGCACTGATGTTGTAAGTCCAGTGTGGTCACATGATGTTTCACTTAATGCTTTCATCGCTTAGCAATAGAGTTGCTGGTCCCAATTGTGGTGGGTAAGTAAAGACTACCTGTACCTTCTTTTTTAAAACAGCAATTATTTATTAATTTATGGGACAATAAGATACATCCATCTGTACGTAGCAACCTCATATTTAAGCTATTGTCTTTTTACAGTTTTTTTTTCACATTATGCTTCCTCCTCCACTCTTATCTTCTTTGCTTGGTAAATATAGAATAATAACAAAAGAAGAGACTGCATTAGCTTGGTTACAAACTTGTACTAAGGCAAGGACTCAACCTTGGTCACGTGTTCCCTTACAAGGGTAGTCGTAATGTCTAAATTTCAAGTATACACAGCTAATCAGTCAAATAGGACTTCTCAGATCACTCACCACTGCATCCTTCCTCTTCCCTTGTTTTCCACCCCATTAAAGTAGAAGCACTGGTAACTGCCCAGGATGTTGTGTTTCCATTCTTCATACAAAGACAGTGACTTTGTTTTTCCATCTGTGGACAACAGGGGGAAATAATGAGTGAAGAGGGAGAGGAAAAAGTGCCAGACTTAGAGAAAAGAAACAAAAGAGCTCTTTTAAGGGAATTACTTAACACTTGGTAGCCTTGGTGCTGCACATTTTCAATTTCCTTGAAGAACAGGGGCCTTGCAGACCTGGTTCTGTCACTTGGCCTGGGAGGGGGAGGGAATACTTCAAGCAGGGGAATGGCTAGCCCCATAGTGGCCAGCTGTCCTCAGCCTGATTTTCCATCTTCTTGGATTTTCCTTTTTTAGTACGGTTTTTAAATTTTAGATGTATTATGTATTTTATGTATATTTATGGTTTTAATGTTTTTGTAAGTTGCCCAGAGTCCCCCATTGGGGGGAGATGGGCGGGGGAGAAATTTGATTAAATGAGTGAATGAATGAATGAATGAATGAATGAATGAATGAATGAATGAAGCCCTTACTCCAATGCCTTAGGATAGGTCAGTACAGTCTGGTCTACACCATGTCACGGGCAGAAAGTCCAAAGAGCAATCCTTGGTCTGTGACCACCCTGTGAATTCATAGCTGTGCTGTGAACCTGGAGTCTGATGCAAACATTGGGGCAATACTTGATAGCAGCACAAATGCATGATCCAACCTAACAGTGGTTTTCCTGAAATATGCACGGAAATCAGATGAGGAATAACTGTCTCTGATTCACCATCTGCATCAGCTGTTCTCAGCCTTGAGCCTTTCTCATGTGAGGGGATAAGCATCCAAGGTAATTGACATGCAATCTAATAAGTGCTCCTGTTCTGTCTTTTTAAAAATAGATTAGACAGATAAAGAAAAAGAAGCTGCTATAAAAGCAAATATTTACACTGAGGTGATCTCACAAGAACAAAGCAAGTTCCTCGATCTTGCCTCTGAAGGTCACTTGGGCAGACCCAAAAGGAATTGTGTGAAGGCAATCTGAAAGTTCATATATAAGCAAGGAGCCTCTAGAGGCTCCAAGAGATAGAAGCTAGTATACTCAGAGGGGTGCATAAATGCTCTAGGCAGCTCCCAGACAACTTATTTTTCATTCTCTCTCTCTCTCTCTCTTTTAATTTAATAGTAAGAGTGGGACTTCCATTCTTTATCAAAATAACAGTGCCCAGGGAGGAAAGGGTTGACCCTTCCCTGACCAGCGCAGTTTCTCTCTCACTCTCAAACACACACACACATATACACACCACCCATGTGTATTGTAGCTACTCATGCGGGAAAAAAAGATCTTATTGGACTTTTTATGATTCTTAATTGCAGTATAGCAGGTGGGTTTTCCAAAAGTTGTAATTGAGAAAGGAAAGAGTGAGACCTCTTTTCTCTCATAGAAATCCAATAAAAATGGGAAGGGGGCTTACTATAATTTACTATTAATTTTTTATAACCTGAAAATATTCATCATGGGCAGCACAGTCCTTCAAGGAAAGATCTCTGTGCTCATCTGTGAGTGAGTGAAGACGGAACAGACACTCTACTATCTTGTATTTTTAAGAGGGAAAAATCTTGACATTCCAGACCCAGAGTCTTGTTCCCACTGCCGGAGCAGAGCTCGGCTGAATACACATATTCTTCTCGCTATTCTCTTCCGAGCATGCACCCATACACACTCTGCTCTCATTCCTCCAGCAAAATGGACCTATTCTGCTTTCTTCTGCTAAAATATTGATTGGGGAATTTGAAATTTTGAAATGATTTAGGAGTCCCTGGATGCGAAACGTAATGTACTGTGCTAGCAGCATTATGTACCATCCATCACTTGTCAGCAAGCTGCAAAAAATGTGACAGAATCAATACAAACGTCTCTGAAGATGGTTTTAACTCATTTCCCTTCCCTTCGGGCACAGATCAGGAAAGACCAGGAGAACTGTAATGCTAAATACAAAGCCAAGTTAAGTGAATAGGACACAACATGGAGTTTTTGCCCTGTTCTGCTTTTATACCCACAACATAAATTGCCTCTGTTCCCAGGAGAAGCAAATAATTTTCTTCATGGGGGTGGAGGGAACCCACTGGCTCTGACTATTGCAAGGTGCACAGCTTCTCTGGTTAAGGCAAGATACAGTAGCTACCAGCACAATAGCAGAATTGGGTCACTTCTCAAAACTCTGAATCTTGGTTCTCAATGTGTGGAGTATTCTGGTTGCAAAGCACGTGTCCTGTCCTGTCAAGGATGAGCCTATGGTGGAGCGAGTGAGGCAGCAATTATTATTATTATTTATTACTATTATTATTTATTTAAATTTATTGGCCACCCAATTCCAATGGACTCTGGGTGGTGTACAAAACTAGAAAAAAACATTAAAACAGCTAAATCAGACAATTCCTGAGCTTGTACTGAGAGCAATGAATGAGCAGGTAGAAGCTGTGTAGCATCTTAGTACTTCAAGACTCACTGGCTCATAGAAGATCCTGGAAGAAGATCAATGGCTCCTGGATGATTGTAGTTTCCAGAATTTAGGGGGTCCTCAGTTTAGAAGATCCCTGCTTGCTTAGGAGCAAGACCCACAGTTTCTCTGGCTTGTGCTATTGAAAGAGGGTGGGCAGGTTCAGGTTATGAAGATTACTTTGTTGTTTTTACTGGAACCCAAGAACTATCAGCTGGAAACTAGGTTGAAATGCACACACTGAGAACTACAGAATGCTGAACCCAGAATTTTTTTTAAAAAAAAATTATTTGGTGCACCAGGACTGAATGGATCCCCAATTCCTTCACCTTAAAATTTTATCTCTTACTATACTCTTCCCTTATATATTCTATTCCCCTGTGCTTGGGGAATAGGTTGTTCTCTTGTTATTTTCTTGTTGGTATTCCCACAATGTACAATGACCACACTGTCTAAGCCCAATTAAACAGGCTGTAGGAAGTAAACTATGGCTAAGGAACCTCTCTGGAAAGCAGGTTCTGCAAAGTGTTCAGCACTACTGCAAAGTCTCTGCCTGGAGGCTCAGCCAAAGAAGTCTTAGAGAAAAGTTAGGGACAGGAGCAAAATAAGGAAGCATCGAAATACAGGAAGGAATAGGACTGTACAGAAGGAGGAAGTATACAGACCTTCACTGCTTTTGTCTCTATGCTGAATCTTCCTTTCCCACCTAAAAGAGAGACATTGAGATTTTCAAGTTCTACAAAAGTGGACATTTGTTTAATCATGATTTTCTCTTTCTCTCTCTCATATACAATTTTCCTTACACTTTAGAGGGGTTACAGAAAGTTTCTTTTAGCCTATCTAATGGATTTGAGACACATCCCACTGGGATTTTCTTAGCACAAGCCTCTTTCAGACAAAATTGGTCCGACGGGGTTTGTTCAGCAGAACTCCTCAGTTGTTTGCATTTGTTTTGCGAGCTTTCTCAATTCTCATTCAGTCCAGCTATGACTGTGCTTGTGCATGAGAACTTCCCAGGGGAATGTGTACTTGAGCTGTCTGATTCTTGAACTGTGTGCCATTTCACTACAGGCCTCCATGAATAATAAAATCAGCTAATAAATTACAGATAGGATTCAGTGCATTCAGTCACCCCAACCTTTAACCCCAGGAGTGCAATGTAGGACATTTTATTGCAGTATTTCCTCCTGTGTAGTGTCCAGTCTAATTTTTAAATGTCCCAGAGGATGAATTTCAGATGCAATGTGCAAAATAGGATCACGAGCTGGCTGAATCTATATATGAGATTTAAGAGGCTAATATATCGGCTTATACCAAGTTTTTCTTTAAAAGACACATTCAGATAAGGTAAGAGACACAACTGTCTAGTGTTACAAAGCAGATGAGCTTGGCAAAATCTGTGGAAGGATTTCATCTGCTAAATGCAGTCCCTCATATCATTTGGGATTGAATCATCTGTTAGCTTGTTGAAACATCTGCCTTTCCACCTTCAGCAAATGAGATGAGCAAGACATTATTAAGATTTAAGACCTGGTTCATACTTCATACTAAGCAACAAGGGTGTTTGGTTTTGCCTTACCTTAGAAACCACCCAGAAAGTTGCAAAATTTTTGACTTAGCCAGTTCTGTGAACCCAGCAAATTGTCACTTATTCAGTAAACAGTGATTAAGCAAACTAACTTAGCATAATATATGAACCCAGCTTATACGTACTTCAGGGCTCTTTTTTTCCTTTCCCTTTCCCTGCCTCTCTCATTGGAAGATTTATTAATTAGAGCCATCTGCAAAATCATATATTTATCCTGCAATTCTTAGTATCAGAAGCCACAGGGACAAGATACAAAAGAAGGCAAGATTCTTACACCTTTAGAAGTTGTGTAGAAGAGATGATTTCTGTAGGCAACACTTGCATGACAAACTGCAGCTGCTTAAAATTCCTCTTCCTCATAAAACCCACTTTTAAAATTGCAGAAGCCTTGTTCTCTTTTGTATTTGACCATTTAAGAGGAAATGCTGCACCTGTTCCATTAAAATTCCTTCTTCTACCCAATTATGATACAATCCTATGCTTTCATTTGTGAGTCAGTGTCATTGAACATAGTGAGGCTGGTCTCTAAATAATTAAATATTTATTTATTTATTTATTTATTTATTTACGCATACATTTTATGCCATTTCAATCTATTAACACTAAAGAATATTGTTTAAAAATACAGGACCCCCTGATGACCTTTGAATCAGATCTGTTTAACCCTTCCACTCAAGATGGCAGTCAAGATGAGAAGAGGTTATACCACATTAATCTGAGGGTCGCAGCAAAACAAAGGGGAAGGATTTGACAATATCTTTAAAAGAATAAAAAAATGTGTAGTAATTTGATCATCTTGGAGGCCTTCTCCATGTGCGTCTGTCAAGTGAAGTTATGTGAGCAGCTGCAAGAAATTATTTTAATTCTGGGGCTCCATCTGAGGAGTATTTATACGTTTTTCAAGTTGTTCAATAACAGGATATGTCAATCTTTACAACTCCTGCCACAATCTGTGTAAGGTAACTACCTTGCTTCTTTCTATACCATAATCCATATACACTGTGTCTACTTCCCCCTCATTTCCTCTAATCCTTGGTTATATTTCTAGACCCTATATAAATGCTTATATGCCATCCTTCTACTGATCCCTCCCTCCCTCTATGGCATTTTGGTACATCTTTCCTTCTTCTGTTTATAGATGCAGTTGGTACTCTTCTACTTATTGAATACCTAGATGCATTTTCATATACATCTAAACGAAGATTTTATATATGTGTGTGTGTGTCTTTGGGGTAAGTTACTCATCACTGAGCTTCATTGATTCGGCCTTCTGTGAAATTAGTGAATTGAAAAGAACAGCTTTGTGTTTTAGAGCTCAGACTTCATACTCCCTTACCAAAATTCATACCATTTAACAGATTGATTCTTTTTTTGGCCTCTTTGGTGTTTAGATATTCTCTCAAAATTCATATGTCCACCTTCTCCCCCACTTTGGATACTCCCCCCATTAGGATATTCATTTCATTAGACAAATTACCCAGTCATTTAAGAAGGCAAGTATAGACATAGATATGGCTATTGAAATCAAAGAAATAAATAATTTGGCACAGAAAGAAGGGATGGATGTATCTATCATGTGAAAAAGTTCAAGCAAGCGAAGTGGACTGCACCTGGCTAACCATGGAACGCAATTTGCACACTTGCACAAGCATCCCTTGTGTCCCAAGGACATTTTCTCTAACCCCAGAAACATGTTTAGCCTACCTCCGTTATTTTGTTTGGGCCAAGTCAACCTGCTTGCAACCGGTTACTTAAGCCCAATGAAGTGGGGAGCCATTCAGATTCTTCTTGCTCTTGCTAAAGTGTGGCTAAACTTAAGTATTATTCACAGGACATTCTATTCCTGGGATCAGCCGGGAACTCCACAAGGCTTTTACTGTTACCATTCCAAGCCATTTCAAGAAAGCTTGCCAGTTGATGATTGCCTTTTGAGTGATTTCCAAAGCAGCGACAGGCCATGCAGTCTGAATCACACCTCAAGTCATGGAAGGCACACTGTTTAGCAAGTTTAAGCAATGCAATTGTCACTGTGACCCACTTCCACATTGCTGCTGTCACCGATGATCATGGCAAATCTTATTATTTTTTGATGTATCTGGCTTTTAATCTGGTCATTTAATATAATGGATAGGGGAAGGAATCCAAGAATCAGAAGCCTGCTGTGAATAGATAGGCTCTTTTTTTGTTCTTTTTTGCTGTTCTGCTTTATTGTCCCTAATAGGTTTTATAAATGGTTTCCAAATCCAGCAGCAATGGTCTATTTGCTGCCTAGCATAGCATGTAATCTTTTCTAGAGGTGGTATTGATCTTGTTAAAGTCTCCCAGCCATTAAGCATGCCTTCTTAGCAGCCACTTTCCCATGACAAAGTGGATTGTGTCCTTTTCATTCCTTGATCATTGACCAATAAGCAGGGGCTGATGCAGGATGAGGATGAGCCAGTATTTTTCTACAGCAGGGGTGATTGATTATATTGGCCTACCTTACAAGGCTGTTACTGTTTTATTTTGACTCATATGCCTACCCTTCAATAGGCGTGTAATAGGCAGCTCACAACAAAATATTTAAAATACCATAAACATTAAGGAAAAAGCAGCACATCAATATATGCAGCATTAAGTAAAGCAGATAATGCATATTTTAAAAGCCTCTGGAGATTTTTGAAAAGGCTTGGCTCAGTGTTGGAAAGACAAAAGAGTAGCTTCCACATGACCCTCTCCAAAACTATGCCACCGCCACTGAAAAAGCATCTGGTTCACAGATGTGCTGGACCTCAGATGGTAGACAGACCCATAGAAAGGTCTTTGCAGTTTACTGAGAGCACCTATATGGTGCTTTTCAAACATACTTTGGAAAAAAAATGTATTATGTAAGTGGTAAGAGTTATTACTAATCCCTGAGGAAGGGAAGAGAAGGCATTATAGGGTTAGATAGCCAAAAATCAATATAGGCTCTTCAGGAACATCCAGTTGTGCTACCGTGACTAGGTAATTTTTCCTTGTTAGGCAACTGCAAGTTAAGATACCAGTATAATAGATGTTTCTTAATGGGAGGTACTCTTCTGTGTATTTTGAAAACCATTCCAGCGTGATGTCTGCCTGTAGAGGAAATAGGGAACAACCTTGAAGGGCGGGAGGAAGAGCTGCTACCAAAGCAACAGTCAGATGAGAGGGGCTTGAGCCTGGGCCAAGAAATTAGTTTGAATAAATATTTCAGACAGGCCTCTCCCTAGTTCACACAAAGGTAAAATGAGGGAGGGAAGCACATTCAGGCTTACAAGATTCCGTTACTAGAGCTCTTCCAATAAAAGTAGTCCTGACCTCTAGGGCATCGGTTTCTTAGTCTGGTCTACTTTGTTGGTCTGAACTCAGTCTTGCCCCAGGCTCAAGCCCCACTTATCTGACCATTGCCTTGGTAGCAGCTCTTTCTACTGTCCTTCAAGGCTATTCCCTAGATCCTCTACACTGTCAAATGTATGTGAAGTACAATTTCCAACATTTCCAGCAGTAATGGACCTCACATTTGGACAGGATCAGTTTGGGCAAGGCTTTGTCAAAACCTGGGGAAGGTGAAAATAGCAGCTTCATAAAAAAAGAAAAAAGGAAAAAAAAACAATTAAATCAAGAAAATCCTTTGGATTCTTTCTTCTCCTGTCCTCTATATCTACCCAAGCTCCACAATACTGATTTATTTTAGTTTCCCTTGTATATGTATATGTGTGTGTGTGTGTGTGTGTGTGTGTGTGTGTATAAACACCCAGCAGGCAAAGTGAACAAAAAACATTGCTCCAGCAGCACATCAGCTGCATCTTCCCCATTTAACAAGTTGATTTTGCTACTCTTACAGCAGCTTTATGTATCTGAGCTAAGGGAAAAAAAGTGGAAAACAAACATGTGAGAAAAAAGTATCAGCTTAACATGTCTGAAAGTAAGCAAGCTACGCAGTAGGGGTCTTGGTTGGTACCATGCCCAATTTAGACTGAAGCCATGCTTGGCTGGACTGTGCCTTCCTTTAGATTTGAAGAAGCAGCTGCAGACTCTGCCAAAGGGGATTAGCAAATAAATCGTTCCACCAAATTCAAATCTCAAACACAAAGTCAATCCTTAATTCGCAGGAAGGCTGGTGCCAAAAGAAAGTCAGATGACTGACTTCTGGTTTCTCAGTTTCCATACAATTTAAAAAAAACTTTCAAACCAGTGACAAACTCTGGAAATTGATGGGACTGATATTTCTGTTACACACTAGGCACGCTTGCTAATACCCGTTCTCAGGTGTAGCATCCTATTAGGGATGAGCAGCAGTAACCCACCATTTGTAAAGCTGGTGTAAGGTACTGCATGATGTAATACAAAAAAAAATAAAGATATACTGTAATGGATTTTTACAATTACTATTTTACTGAATATGCCATGAGTTGTCATTCCAAGGGAGAAAAAAAGGTGCTGCAAATTTACATTCTCACTAAAGACAAAAATTCATCTACTTGAAACAAACAGAACCATAAATAGGATTAAAGAAAAAAGAGGTTTTATCTCTAAAATTGCCACTAATATTCTGGGTTGGCAAGACATTCATTTCATCTTCATCTCCTGGCTGATTTTCACAAAATCACAGAAATTGAAATCATGATTCCATGGATACACCATGGATTTTTTCTGTTCTTTGGAGATTTCTACAGTTAGCAAGACTGTACATCTATTCTTCTGACTACAGTTCCATTAATACAATTGTATTGGAGCATTTCTGCCAAGTTATTCATTCAGGAGAATAAATAATAAACAGTTCTTCACTTTGAGCTGCAGATAGGGGAAATCAAACTTCTACATATTCTTGCATGGGGGAGTGGGGGTGGAAATCCTTTCATCTATGCTCATATGCACATCAATGAGACAGCTAGTCTCAGATGTGTATGCTGATAGTGTACATGCAAAGATGCTGTGTATATGAACAGCAGAACATTTCAACATGCATACTATCTGTCTCTTCAAGTACACTCTGGGAGAGTGTTTATCATCAGAGAACCTGCTAATTATGAAAAGCGAACTGTCAAGGAAGGTGGAAGAGAGTGAGCTGGCTTCCTGCAGTCCCCATTGTGTCAATATTGCATGCAAGCCCATCTGTCACCAGGTCGGCTCCTGCTGGGACACAGGGGTTTGCTCTCTGCACTGCTCGAATATTTCTCTTCCTGGGCTGCAGCGCCAAGACAGCTGACAGTTTGATTGGTTAGCTTGCAAAGAATGGGCCAGCCTCTTTTTCTAAAAGCAAAATAAATCCTCTGCATAATGGAGAAGGAAATTGCTGCATAAAAGTGCAGGGTAACACTGGCCTTGGGCAGACAATTAAATTGGGCAAATGTTTTTAAGTAGAAGCTGATTTTTCCCCCCACTGGCAATTTCCCATATGCCTTTCAAATAACAATTGTCCATGTGTCTTAGATAACTTATTCCCCTTCACTATTGACAGTCAGTTTTGACTTTTGCTTTTCTTTGAAAAACATTGCCCCTCTTTAGCCTATGCAAATGCCTCTCTCTCTTTTCTTTCTCTCACTCCCTCTCTCTCATACACACACACACATACACACACACAATCATTTTATAATGATTTTATCATTTTCTGTCTCTTGTTAAACAGTTTGGAATCAGAAGTCCTTGCCATCTACTGCATCAGACCTAGAGATCTACTTGTAAATTTCCTCACTACCTCCTGCGCACCATTGCACTAAAAATTCCTGTGACACTTTAAGCCGTAACAAATGTTTCATTTATGGAAAAGGGTCAGCACTACAGTATTCAATTTTAAATGTTCTTCTAAACTGTTAGATAGATAGATAGATAGATAGATAGATAGATAGATAGATAGATAGATAGATAGATAGATAGATAGATAGATAGATAGATAGATAGATAGGCAGGCAGGCAGGCAGGCAGGCAGGCAGGCAGACAGACAGACAGACAGACAGACAGACAGACGCACACACACGCACACATACATACCCTGGGGTGGTGAGGGGAAATGCTTCTGATTGTAAGCAGTAAGAGGGTAATTAAATAAAAAAATTACAGATTGTAATAATGACAGTAACAACAAGCTGATCAGAAGCAGCATCCTGGTGTTGGTAAACTAGGATAAAATTTCAGTTCAAACCACAAAGTGATGGAATCAAACTTCTTGACTATTTCATTCAGTGATTTCTCAAGCATCCCTTTGAAATCCTAGTGTTCAAAATGACTATTTTAAAGTCAGTCCCAGAAAGTCTTGGCAGAATGAATGTTGACCTTTCTGATATTAGATTTCTGCCAGCTTATTCCTTTGCACCAGAGAATTTCCTTTTCAGATGCACCTTCAAGGTGGCTGCATTGGCACAATATGATAAACCACACATCTTGGTAAATAAACCACAAGGTTATGTTCACACTATATAATAAGTCAGAATAAACAAAGCGCATGATGGCTTAATATGGCAGTCTGACGCATGCAGCATGCTAAGGCATGTTATGGTTTTGTTTGATTTTACCCTAGCCATTGTGACTTATAAAACAATTGTTTATAATCATTTAGCATTCTGTGTTTGTGAACATAACCCATCTGGAGTAATTTGATGCTGGGGGAAGAATGACGTATCTAGGCTATAGCCCACATGAACAAGAGTATAATAGGAAACGCACAAATTGCCAATGTTGTACACTACAGCTGAGGAGGTTCATTCTGAACTGTTAATTATACAAGATATTAAAGTGCACCTCCATAGGAGGATTCTGTGCTGCTTTGAAAGAGTTCTGATCTCTCAGATCCCACCTATTGGACAGCTGAGCCTATCTGAGACTGCACTGAAACTTTTTTTTTTTTTTGGCAATGTTTTGAATTGCTGTGACTCCATGCAGCTTGTGGGTGACACCGTGAAGAGAACTCCTGCTTACCAAGCCTTGCCTGCCCTAAAAGTCTTTCCCAGGGAATAGTGGTTTGTGGGTTTTTAGCTCATGCACAGATTTTTTTTTTCCATGCAACCAAATGAATGGATACTTGAATGTGGGAGTGCCCTCTTCAGATGAAGGGGTGAAGGGGTTTTCTTGAACTCCGAGGCCTGCAAGATCTGGGCATGGGGCAGTGATTGTTTGACATTGTGTGCTCTTTGTTCCCTGTATTTTTCATTTGTGGTGGAATGACCCCATGTCATCTTGTAACTGTTTCAGAGAGGCTGGGGGGCAAAAATAAGGTGGGTGGAAGGGACCACGGTATCCAGAGGGATAACCATGCAAAGTTAAACCAGAAGCACTAGCAAAATTATTAGTTTTCATACACTATGGGCCACTTCAGAGGAAATGGATTGTAGTACACAAAATATTATGCCATAATTTTGTTAGACTTTGATGTACTATAGAGAACTGTGCTTTCCTTAATACAAAAAAGCAGAGCATTTTTCCAAAATTAACATCATCTAAACTGACTGTCTAAACACAAAACCCCAGCATGCAATTTCTTTCTTGTCACCTCCCATCACAATCTGGGTAGCAAATGTCGCTAAACAGATTTGGGTTATATCTCATTGGTAAATAAGTACTGTACAACTCACCGTTCTAAAATAAAAATGATTTTTTAGTTTTTCTCAACGGAACATGATGTGATCAAATTACTCTCATTTCTTCTTCCTTCAGGAGTCAGCTCAGGACAGACCACTGTAGCATAAATGGTCGGCCTGGAAGAGTGAGGGTCATCCTGGGACTCTTGGAATGAGAGTCCAAATAAATTATAAGTACAGATAATATGCAAAAGGTTGAAAGGCTTGTGTCAGCCAGCTGAGCCCTGCTTGCTAGATTCCTGCTGGAAGACAGAAGAATGGGCAGCACTGAAGTTTGAGCTGACCCTTCTGATATCTTGTTGCCTAAGGGCTTTTTCATACAAACATCAGCTTTGCCTCTTGTACCCTCTGCTGCATTTCATGCCACCCCAGGAGTATCTTCACTTCAGCTTTGCTGCATTCTGTCTGTCCTCTCATTGAGCTGACCCACACTTGCTCCAGCTGGCCAACGAGAGGGCACAATAACACCACAGCCAGCCAGCAAGTTGTCAGTGCTTTTTGCCCTGAGAAGAAACCAACAAAACTTATGAGTGGGCATTTTGTGTGTGTGTGTGCTCCTTGAGTTAGTATTGGCTCCTGGCAACTGCCTGGACAAGTCCCTGCAGTTTTCTTGGCAAGATTTCGGAAGTGGTTTGCCTTTGCCTCTTTCCTAGGGCTTAGAGACAGTGGCTGGCCCAAAGTCACCCAGCTGGTTTTGTGCCTAAGGCAGGACAGTCTCCTGGTTTCTAGCCTGGTGCTTTAACCACTACACCAAACTGGCTCTCAGCCATTTTGTAGGATAGTGCTAAATCCACCCTTCAGAGCAGCCAAGAAGGATAAGGGAAGACATTAACACTCCATAGTACCTTGACTACAGGTGAGAGGAATGGGATCCCAGGAACCAGGCAGCAAAATGTAGCAGGAGTTCTCACCAGTGGCAGACTCCCCAGCCTGCAACTCCAGAAGGAAGGCTGAAAAATTGCCTGCAACATTTCCTCTGGAGCAACAGTTGAGCCAAAATTAATTCAAAGATATATATAAAAGCCCCACAGCATTGAGAGAAAACAGAGACGCAGGGCCAGTCATGGTTGGAGCAGCCTATGCATGTGCAGAGCTAAGTGGCCTAAGTGGGCAGGACGTAAGACCCGAGTCACTTACAATTTTGCTTCCATTGGAAAATTAGTGGTTAGCAGCAATGATGCCAAAATGATTATGTTTGTGGTGACATCATCACACACATTATCATTGGCTCCCTTCCCCTACTGCAGACATCTGTATTAGTGCCCTCTTCTTCATTGTTTGCAAAATGGATTTATTATGCTGAATTTATTCTCTTCTCAGTGCATTGTTCAGAGTTTTTAAAAGGAATGCTGCTTTTATTTTGTGACAATTCATCTATGTCAACATGGAAGAAGATATCCAGTAGGGATTTCAGCATTTTGCCCTAGGCCCTGTGCTCTTTAGCATTTGCATAAATGACTTAGATGAAGGGATAGTAGAGATGTTCATCAAATTTTCAGATGACCCAAGGCTGGGAGGGATTGCCAACATCTCAGAAGACAGGCTCAAGATTCAAAATGAGCTTGATAGGTTTAAACGTTGGGTCCTACCCAGCAAAACGCAGCTCATTGGCAAGAAATGTAGGTTCTGCACTTAGGTAGGAAAAATCAATTGCACGGGTACAAGATATATTGTATTTGGCTCAAAGATAATACTTAGGAGAAGGAATTGGGTGTCCTGGTTAGACCACAGATTAAACATGAGCCAGCAATATACTGCAGCTGACAAAAGAACTAATACAATTTTGGGCTACAACAACAGAAGTGCAGTATCTGGGGAAGTGGTAGATAGTTCTGCTCTATGCTCTTTGGTCAGCTGCTCCTAGAATACTGGGCCCAATTCCAGTTGCCACAATCCAAGGAGGTTTCTGAGGAACTAGAAAGAAAAACAGCAACAAAGATGGCGAGAGGTTTACAGATTAAATCCTATGAAGAATGGTTAAAGGAACTGGTCCTCAGACATGAGTGATATACACTTAAGTCTTCTTTATAGGTAGTCCTCACTTAATGATAGTTATTGGGACAAGCAACTCCATCATTAAGTGACACAGTTATAAAGTGCAATGTCACATGACCATGACAACTTATGACAACAGTTGCCGTAATTAGGTGAATCCCATGCAGTCACAGCATCCCACAGTCATGTGATCATTATTTGTGACCACCTGCTGGCTTCATTGCTGGCTTAACTTTGCTTGTTAGAAGCCAGCAGCGAAAGTCGCAATTGGCAATCATGTGATCACAGGATGCTGCAACCATCGAAATTGTGAGCTAATTGCCAAGGGCCCAAATCATGATCATATGACCATGGGGATGTTGCGACGGCCACAACTACAAGGACCCATCGTAAGTCCCCTCATTCAGCACTGTCATAACTTCAAACAGTCACTGAATGAGTGGTCATTCAATGAGAACTACCTGTGGTTGTATCAGTGTTAAACAGGAATTTCCGTCTTATTCCAATACCTCAAGGTATATAAAATCATCTAATCTTACCCTTAAATTGGAGGAAAATTGTGATTGGGAAGAGAGGCAGGGTAGGGATCTGCAACGGAGATAGCAAATTTTGTGCCAATATCATTTTCTGCCCAGGTGGGTAGTGGAGAAGGGCCCTAGGAAAATTTTCTTAGGTAATAGATGAAAGCAGAATATACAAAAAGATAGGGCCAGAATTGCAAGAAGGATGAGGTAAGTGAAGGATAGGTGATAGTGCAATCAAGAGCAGGCTTTCAGTGCAGTCTGAAGAATTCAGAGAAGAAATTCAGTTCAAGTCCAAGTCCTAGTAAACTAATCCTTTACGGGTGGAGAATTCCATGTTACAAAATCCCTAAACATCCTAACACAGTAGTTAGGATGGAGCATGAGACATAATTCTGTTATAAAAACAAGTAGGTTTAATGTAAATGGGAACTGGTGGAAGGGGGGATAGAGCTAATAACAGCTGTGTAGCTGTTGCATTACTTCAAGTTGGAATTTACTTTACTAATAAATTAAACTTTAATTGTAATCCTTTTTGAGACCCTGGAGCAAAATGGATTAAAAGCATGCAAAAGAAGAAATGAAAATTATTTGTATTCATTGGATTGCTCTTTATGTGCTAACATTGCTTTTTGGACGTATTGGCACTGCACTCTTAAGTTGCTCTTGTCCTGTGCTCCTGCTGCCTTGATCCAATGCTGGCTTGGGAAAGGAGTAGGGTCTGATGACTGAGGCAATCACCTTCCTTCCTGTGAGCAACTTTTATTGGACATACACACTTTTATATATACACACAGAAACTGAATTTATATATACAAAGTTAAAGCATCAAAATGCACATACATGCAGATACCACAACTAGACAATTTCAAATGTATTCTAGAGCTAGCTACCTTTTCCAGGAATGGTATCTATAACTACCACAATGGTTGTAGTTATTTTTCTTGTAAATGCTTATTCAGAATATAGCAGAAATGTTTTTAATTGCTGAGCTACTTTTCTTTTCTTTTTTTAAATAATTCCAGGGAAAGAAAAATAGTATATATAAAGCTATATTTCTGTTGGGTTTCAAACTAGCAATCCAATACTCTGCAAGGCAGTATTATAACCACCGTGCCATTATAACATCCCTGGTTACGGTAGCTTTAGAAGACATTAGAGACCATGGTAACTAATAGGGTTAGCCTGTAATAAAGTAAAAGGTACAAGCCAAAACAGACAGGAACACTCTTGGTGACATAACAGGGGAAAGAGTATTTTAAAACCACAGCAGGAAAACCTGTGGGATCTTGCATTTGTCATGTGAGAGGAGTGAGTACAGAGTGATAACATTCATTTCTGTGCTCCAAAAATAGTCGCTGGCCCATTCTGACAATGGAGCAACCAGGCAGTTGGATATGCCCTTTGAAGACCATGCCCCCTTCCCATTTGTAAAATGTGATGACAATGCAGACATTTATACTGAGCTCTTGACAAGATTAATGAACATAGCTGGGTTCTCATGTGCTGATAGATTTTTAACCATCATGTGAACCAGCTGTAATAATGCTGAACCATAATGGGCTTGTACACACATTATGCTAAGTTGAAAGCAAAAAGCAAGTGCATACATACATGTTATGGTATAGCATGAGATCTGAACCCAGCCAATGTACAGGAAAGAAAACTAAATTCAAGTGAAGTGTTATTTCACAAAGAAGGACTCTTTATATTTGCTTCATTCTTCATTCCTTAAGTAGTCTTTGCCAACCTTGGAAACTTCAGATATTTTGGATTACAAATTCAGTCATTGTACAGAGTATAGAGGATGACCTTGACAGAGACAGGGAAGATCCATTACCAAGGCAATGAACAGATAAACATGGCTTAAGCCCATACAAAGAGAGAAGTTTACGAAAACATCTCAAACAGCCCCTCCCCCATGCACTATACAGTTTAATTGCTCTCATTCTGATTTCTCTCCCAGTTAGTCTCTTATTGCTTGTCATTCATCTCTCAATTTTTATTATTATTAATATAATATTATAGTAATATTAAATATTATCTATATTTTTTTAAAAAAATTACAGGTAGAATGTAACAACTGCTACAATAACAAAACACACTAGTGATTTTACAATATAAAAACTGTATAGATTACAGTGCTTAAAATAAGCTTAAAAGGAAAAACTAAGATAAAAATCCATATAGTATCAATTTAGTATTAATATGGAATTAATTTCATTACTTTTTATTAAATCTGGACCATATAGAAACATCTTGCTCCATCTTCTCATTTTTGGAGTGTAAAGGTATTTCAAAAATAGTTAACAAACACATATCTGTTCCCTAACATCAGGAAGATAAATTTCTTTCTATCTACAAAAGTTTATCCTCTTTGCTGAGACCACTAGATTTGATAAAACTGAAGTTCTTCATAAAATAACAAATTCCATATTTAGAGTATAATTTAACATCATATTTACATCTTTAACTCTTATATTTCTTTCCAAAATTCCAAAATAACATATGCTGTAACATGAAACCAAAATGAAGCTATGGCTGCACCAGACCAAATCATATGAACTAAAGAAAGACAAATTTCTTACAATGCCAACACAGAAAATTTGATACCTAACCTTTTTAATCCATTGTTTGAAGAGTCCAATAAATACAAAACAGTATTTCTTGATAAATTAACTTCATTCTTAAAACATAAAAAATATATTTCACATTTCTTAATATTTGAACTTCTTGGTTTTCTGATGCTCCAATTCTTCATTCCACATTTCAAGTATGTATGTATATGTATATATATATATATATATGTGTGTGTATGTATATATATATATATATATATATATATATATTTCTGACTTTTATCCTGTTTTTTACTTCCAATAGCAGAGAACATCAATTTACTTCTATGTGAATTGATTTGTTGGTTTCACTTCATGCTGTTAAAGATCCTAGGATTCCAGATACTTCTGAAACTGCTGAGGTATCTGGACCATACTATTTTGTCAGTGCTTTTTTCAATTGTATACATTGCCAAGCAGAAGCAATATATTTCTCAAGATCTTTAAGCAACCATTATAAATCAATTGATGTAAGGTATTTATCTTGTTTTGGCCCAGACATTCCTATAAAACACTTTCCCACTATCTTCAAATTTGGATTATTCCATGGTATCAGGTTCTCATGTGATTCTGGATCAAAATTTAACCTCTTATCTATAAACAACCAAATACATCAAGGAGCTTTCAAGGCTGGAAAATAAAGTATCTGTTTGCTATAATTTGTCCCTAAAACTTGCCAAGATTTCAAAGTGGTCACGTGCTTTCTATTTGGGCCCAAGAATGGCAATATTCAGAAAAGTTCTCATTTCACAGGATCATAGATATTAGAATGAAAGCCAAATGGTAGAGATGAAATCTACCATGAAGCCACCATAATCATAAGGCAACTCAATTTGGCCAGAGATATTCAAGGATTTGGGGCCTGCCATGAAAATACTCATAATGCTTTATCCAACTTTTGGTTCTGTTCAATTATCTGTGCTTCTCCTACTGCCCCTGCTATTCCTTTCTTTTATTGTTAGCTCTGTACATTGCTGTTCTAGAAAGGAAGCTATCTCAAAAAAGGAACCTGAGTGTGAAAGAGAATTTGGTAGGAACCAAAGAATGTGTTCAAGACAGCAAGATGGAAAACATGAAAAATGCAAATGCTGCCTTTAAGAAATGGTGCAAGAGGGAGACAATATTCAAATGTTTGACAGACAGCACACAGGGGAAAAAAGGAGAACTTTGCATAACTCTCTTTCGTTCTGTTTAACCCAGCACATTTGCTGGGCTAACTGCAATTAACATTCTTAGCGATGAGGTCACAGGATCCTCACCCAGGCCCTTCTCCTTTGAGAATCGTGGGGTGCAGCTCTGGTTTGAGGCATTATCTCCTGCCAAGTGCAATATACAGAAAGTTATATTTTGTCCATCTGGAAGGAACCTCTGGAAGCTCAAATGTCAGTCTCGAACAAGCAGCAAGATAACTGTCCTTGCTTGATAGATATGTACCATTTCCCTGGTACTTTTAAGGCTACTTATCAGGTGAACAGAAGGAATGGCAGTTTTAATGAACCCCTTCTGGAATACAGTTGCCCACCATTTAAACAAAATGAATGGATTAATCATCAACCTTTTAAGCAACGAAATATATGTAAATAAACTTACCTTTTCATTACTATATAAAGGCAAGACACCTTTAAATTTAACAACTCACTGCTTGAAGGAAAGGAAATTATTAATGTTTTATTACAGATCTATTTGACTGATATGTCACCTTCCTTTTCAAGTTTTATTTTTCATTCCCCAATGCATAATCACAGAAAGAAACAAAATACTGTAGGCTTGGAAGTTAAACATATTCATCCCACCTAGTAAAGCTACTCCCTGTTGGTTAGTTAATCAAAGCAAATGTTAATAAGTGTATTATTTAAATACTATGAATGCTAAACCTCTAGTACTAGTGATTATGGGGTATAGGCAACCTCTAGTAAATATAATAATCAAAGAAATGCTCCGTCTACACCTTCTGCGTTTATGCTCATTGTTCCACAGGCTGAAGGGACCAACTGCAGAAAGACAGCAGAACATGCCAGCTCCTATTTGCTTATTATTGGCAGTAGAGAAATAAACTTCCATACTACCAGATGGAACTTAGTTACCCAATATGATATCCTTCAAAGTTATTTTACTACAACCTGAAACATCTCCAGCCAGGAATGCTATCAGGCAATGATGATCTAGAAGATGGCAAAGTAAGGAGACCTTTAATATGGGCCTCTCAGCCATGAACACTGTGGATCATTGAATAAAGGCTAAGAAACATTCTGTCTATAAGAGTCTGGGGGGAAAAGGGAGGGTATTTTTGTGCTGGATGCTACATAAAGCCCAAAGGTTATGAGTTGGGTGAGCTGTCAAGGAAAGGAAGGAATCATATGTTCTGTAACTCAGCTGACCGTTCAGATCCTCAAGGCACTACGTCTGGAAGAACATATTCTAAGAAAGGTATGCTGTCTTTGCAGATGAATCAGTAGCTGGGCAGTGTAATTGTGATGTTCTTGGGAGACAAATGTATTACTCCTAGAAAGATAGCTTGTTCAGCAAAGTTATATTGTTTGCACATTTTCCCCAGAGGCTCCATTGCCCTCAGTTAATGGGCAGGAGCCTAACTTCCATGCCTCAGTGTCATACCAATTATCCATTCAATACTCAATTATCTCCATTTGGATATTAAGCAAATAAGATGCACTGAAGATTTCTACCCAGGGAATACCAAAGATGATGCACTCACATCTGTATCTTGCACTAATTTGTTTTTCTTCTAATTAATCCCAATTAGTTGGCATTTCTTTTTCCATGCATTCAACAAACCAACATACTTCTCCACAGCTCTTTGAGACGTCTTTGGGCTTCAGCATGCAGCCAAAGATGATGTATCTTTGGACAGATCTAGCTATGTATACAGCATTAGAGAGTTCCAGTCCTTTTTCATCCAAACTCTTTTTTTACCTTCATTCTATACTGGGGTTCAGCCACATGATCAGTGGGCACCTCTTGATCCCCTCCCAAAACTAGTAATAAGCACCACCAAATTCTCACAAAAATCACCAAATCTCACAAGATTTCTGTATGAGATTTTGCTTATTTTTTAACTGTTTATTTTTCAACAAGTTGTTTATTTATTTCATTATTATTGTGCCCATGACATTTGTGCAAAATTGTGTAATGGCACCCACCACCTGTAATATTTGCACCTGGTTTGGTGTGGCAATAAAGGGATTATTTAGGTACTCAATCCTCTTTTTTTTAATTTATCCAGATATCTTAATCAAATTGAAATATCTAAATGTAGAAAAGCCATGAAACTAGCATGATTAAACATTTTACTAACTGCTGTTCTGGAAGGCAAGCATAAGAAGATCGTATGATGATCAAGTACACGCAAGTGAAATGGGAAATTTTGAGACCACTACTCTTTTTTATACTGTCCTTTTAATAAGGATATTTGTGCACATTATATAAAACTGCTAATAATAAATTGCTTGGATCAACCACATTTGTATTATCTTCAATCCTCACTGTCTGATGCAGCAACACAGTCTCACTAAATGTCTCTAAATATTGCTATGTCGCCTGTTGAGTCTGAAAGGGGGGTATCTGCTTGTGTGAACACAGAAATTGAACCCCATTATTTTAGACTCACTAGATATTGTGATCCACATTTATATTGCTATGTCATTGTATTATAATCTAAGCAATAGGTAAAGTATTTTAAATATTAGCCATAGCTTAATAAACATAGTGTTAATAATTTGAAGTTAACATTTTATTTACATTTGAGAATTATATATTAGCATGTGTATTTTTTATTGTATTGTATCCTGCTTTTTAAATTTTTATTTAAATAATTTAAATAAATAAATGATGATGATTATGATTGGTCGCACAGTCAGCCAGATGTTTAGACTGGATTTGGCATTTTTATCCACCTATCTGGTCCTTCCCAAGGACCTGGGATAGGCAGATGTTGTTTGATAGGGTTAGAAGTATTGTTGCAGGATGTAAGCTGTTCCAAGTAAAGATACCTTTTACAATTCACTGATGGTGATTTTGTCAGTGGTCTTCAGGTCATGCTCCAGGTGTTTTGGGATTGCACCTAAGGTGCCTATTACTATTGGTACTATCTTTGCTTTCTTTTGTCAGAGTCATTCTACTTCTATTTGCAGGTCTTTATATTTTGTTATTTTCTCCAGTTCTTTCTCTTCTCTTCTGCTGTCTCCAGGTACTGCAATGTCCACTATCCAGACTTTTTTGTCTTTCTTATCAACAATTGTTAAGTCTGGGATGTTGTGTGGCAGGTGCTTGTCTGTTTGAGTTCTAAAGTCCCAGAGCACTTTAGCCTCTTCATTTTCTATTACTTTGTCTGTCTTGTGGTCCCACCAATTCTTGCTTGCAGGCAAATGCTATTTCTTGCAGATATTCCAACGCACCATTGTTGCTACTTGCAACATGTCATGCCGTTGTCTGTAGTCAGTCTGTGTGATCACCTTGCAGCAACTAACTAGATGGTCCACTGTTTCTTCAGCTTCTTTGCAGAGGCAGCATTTGCTGTCTGTTGCTGTCTTCTCAGTTCTGGCTTTGTATGCATTTGTTCTTAAGCCTTGGTCTTGTGCAGCCAGAATTAGCCCCTTGGTTTCTTTCTTAAGCTTTCCTGCTTTTAGCCATTGCCAGATCTTGTTGTTATCTGATTTGCCTGCTAGGTTTTTGTATACTGGTCATGTAATACTTTGCCTTGCCATGTCTCTTTTCTATTCTTCATTTGGTCTTTCTTGTAGGCCAGTTTGGTCTCTTTGGTATTCAGTAAGCCTTCATGGTGTACTAGCTTCAGTGCATCTTCTTCACTGTCCTTCAGATATTCTTCCAATGCCCTTTATTCTTCTTCAATTATCTGGTGTACTTGCAACATCCCACGCCTGCCTCTGCTCCTTGGTAAGTACAGTCTGTCAACATCACTGTGTGGATGTAGGGCATAATTCATCGTCATTATTTTTTCTGGTTTTCTTATCCAGGGCTTCTAGTTCTGCTTGAGTCCTGTCTGCTATTCCAGCTGTGTATCTAATTACTGGAATTACCCAGGTGTAAATTGCCTTGATGGTATTTCTTCCACTGAGTTTTGACTTTAAGATCTCCTTCATTCTTCTGATGTATTCACTACTAACCTTCTTCTTGACTTCAGTGTGCCAGAAGGATGCCCAGGTATTTGTAGTGATCTTCTTCATCAGACTCTTGATGTTATTTCCATTGGGCATCTTGATTCCTTCAGTTTTCACTATTTTTCCCCTGTTGATGGTTAGGGTGGACCATTTCTCCAGTCCAAATTCCATTGCAATATCTTGGCTGTAAATTTGGACAGTGTTGAGCATTGATTCCATTTCAGATGGTTTTTTCCATACAGCTCAAGATCATCCATGTAAAGGAGATGGGAAAGCCTGGCAGATGTTTTTGATGTTTGATAGACATGGCCTGACTTGTTCATTATTGTTGACAGAGAAATCAATGCAATGACAAACAGTAGTGGTGATAGTGAGTCTCCTTGAAAGATTTCTCTCTTGATGTTAACCTCTCCCAGACTATCGCCATTGACTAGCAACTGTGTCTTCCATTGTGCCCAAAGCTTCTGTAGGTTCCAAACTACATTCAAGTTGGTCTTCCTTCTCTTACAGTTTTCCAAAATCATCTTGTCAATTAGGAGCTGATCTCTGCTGTTTGGGCAGTTTCCTTTCTGCTCAGATGGAAAGAGCTTGTTTTCAACTAGGTACTGTTGGATTGCATCAGCTACCACACCAGTTAGCAATCTGAAAGTTGTTGGTAAGAAGGTAATTGATCTGTAGCTGCCTGGTGCTGCCCCTTTTGCTGGATCATTTGTTATCAGGTAGGTTTTGCCAGATGTTAACCAATCTTCAGTTTCACCTCCTTGCAGTACGTTGTTAAACTGCTTGGCGATGAGTGGGTGCAAACCAATCAGATGTTTCAACCAAAAACCATACAGTTCATCTTCACCTGGTGCTGACCAATTCTTGATTTTCCTTGCCCTTTTCTCCACCATTTCCACAAGTTTCATTTTCATTTCAGCTTCTTTTTTATTCTTATCTACCTCCTTTAACCAAGCTGCATTCTTACTGTATTTCTTTAGGTTGTCCCATAGCTGCGCCCAGAACTGCACTGTTTCTTCTTTGTCAGATGCTGAGTGGCTCATTGCAGTCTCCCCATTGAGGGACTGGTAGAAATGTTTCTGATTCGACTGAAACTGGAGCTTCTGCCTATAGTGTGCAATCCGAGCTTTGTATCTCCTGATCTTTTTGGCTATGGCTGTTATTTGCTGCTTTATTATTTCCAGTGCTTCCTTGATCTTCCTTGTTTCTAGGTGATATTTCTTGATCAGGTATCCTTTGGTCTTCTTGTTCTTCAGCTTCTTTTCTTTCATCTGTTCTAGCTTGCTTGCATCTGATCTTAGCATACAGATCTTATTTTCCAACTGATCTTCCGTTTTGGTGGTGCATTGTTGTTGTTTTCCTTGTTTGTTGATTTTGCATCCAAGGTATTCAGTTATAACAGCAGCTGTGCTGTACATCAGTTGATTTGTTTCTTGCAGTGAGCTGGTGCTTGTATTTGATATTATAGTATTGGCATCATGGAGTCCTTGGAGTTCTCTGAGCTTGGTTCTTTTCTTGCTAATGTTTCATTACCCAGCTAGGTAACATCTTCAATGCTAAAATGGGATGGGGTTTGCTCTCTATTTATATACTGTGGCCTGCCTTGCCAGTGCTGGTGGAGGTGGGGGTTTTGTTTTGCTCCTCTGGCATCTTTTAACACTTGTGCTGTTTCTTTGTAATAAGATTCAATGAAGGCAACTTTATTCTGTTCTTTTTATGCTGTTCTAGATGCTCAGTTATTCTTTGTTTCAACTCCTCTTGTTTTTTTTAGTTAGAGGCCTTTGTTCCTTCTCAGGAGAAGGCTCTACTGTCTGAGCTACTTCTGTCAAGGCTTCAATTTCTTTGCCCTGGGTAGACCTTTCCAGTTCTTCCGATTCTACTTCTGTGAATACTTTGTTTCATGTTATAAATCAGTGTTGATCTGCTAGCCTCTGTTCTGTTATTTCTGATTCTGGATGTTGTTCTTTCCAGGACTGGTGCATTCTTTTCAGATATCCTCTTCTTGTTGGACTTGATTTATAATAGCAAATCATTATTTCTTTGTTTTCAGTCTTTGTATATTTGCGACAGGTAAACAACTTTTCTTCCAGTAATTCTGCATCTGCTGGCCCTGTTTGCTCAGCCAACGGTCCTGAGTCCTGCAGCCCACTAGCATCAGATGTCCAGGAACTAGAACACCTAGCGCGGTCCTTGTTGACCTGGGCGATGACCAATCCGGTATGGGTTTCTGTAAATTACGTCTCACCATATTGTTTATGGAAAGACATTTTCCATCTGACTCCTCTGATGAGACCTGTCCAGTATGGTTGAACCTCTGGCACAGCTCTCATCCTCCTCGGAGCATGCAAGCCCCACAACCACATCAAGGTAATGCCTCACTGGGGGTTTATGGTGGGTTGCACAGTCAGCCAGATATTTAGGCTGGATTTGGCATTCTTATCCACCTATTGAGTCCTTCCCAAGGACCTGGGATAGGCAGATGTTGTTTGATGGTTTTAAAGGTATCATCGCAGGATATAAGCTGTTCCAAGTAAAGTTGTTCATGCCTTTTGCAATTGACTGGTGGTGATTTTGTCAATTGTTAGGTCTTCAAGTGGTGCTCCAGATGTTTTGGGATTGCACCTATAACTATTGGTACTATCTTTGCCTTCTTTTTCCTTAGTTGTTCTACTTCTATTTGCAGGTCTTTATATTTTGTGACTTTCTACAGTTCTTTCTCTTCTATTCTGCTGTCTCCAGGTATTGCAATGTATGATGATGATGATGATTGGTTGCAGTCAGCTAGACTGGATTTGGCATTTTTATCCACCTATCGAGTTTTTCCCAAGGACCTGCGATAGTTGTTGTTGTTGTTGTTGTTGTTGTTATTATTATTATTATTATTGTATATTGCTGGTCACTAACCAAAAGAAAATAAAGTGAACTGAAACATTTGCTGAACCTGCTCTTCACTATACTAGAAATGTTCAGACAGGCTTCTCTATCCACGTGTAAGTTTGTATCCCTGAATTTTATTGGCATTGCTGTAACACCTTGGCTTTTTAAAAAAATCAATTTTGTTCCAGGAAAGCAGCAGAGTCAGCGGCCTGAGGGCTGCCTAGAATAAGAAGACAGTCCCAGGTTGCTGCAGAGGGGTCAGAGTCTAATTATTTATAAGTTTTGTTTATTGATTAAATATAACAGAGTTGCTTTCATGGACTGCAAACTTGCAAATATTAAGTCACTGCTCAACAAACTCGCTAATGAAGGTACCTTACATTGCCCAGTCTGGTAGATTTATAGGTAAAATGACCCATTTCTGATGGTGTTGTTTTGTCATGCAAATTGATCTCCCATAGCGTTGCTTTTGCATTATTCAGTTAGTTCATTTTAATTCTACCAATCAGCTAGAAATCTCCCTAAGCCCTCTCTTTATTCCTCAGAATCCAACTATTGGTCTACCTAGGCTTAGGTGTAGCCTCAGAGATACTGGGAACTGTATATTCTCTTTTCAAATTCTAGACTGTCCTGGTGTTGAGCATCAGTTGTGCTTAGATATCCATCACCCTTCTGAGCTTCAGCTTGGCTTCAGGATAAACCTGGTGTTTGCTTGCGTTAGAAAAAACTTCCCTATTTGTGTTCCAAAATGATAATTTCCTAGCCCTTTCTCTGATTTACACTGTAACCACGTTTCTGAAATAATGGCTCCAATTTCCTTTCTTTCAAGGCACCTTTTTGCTTCGTGTGTCCAGAGTATGCTGCATTACTTTGTGTCACTTTTTGAACTGGAGGTGTTTTGCAATGGTGGCAATTAACACAGAAAAACAAGACAGTGGAGGCTTTTATTTTTATTTCTTTTACTATTTACAGGGAAGCTATTTACAATAAGTATTTACAACAGGTATATATAACACAATCCTGGTGTTCACACGGTGTCAGGTTTCCTTCTAAGTCTCCCTCCCAAAGACTATCCCCCTCTAGTTCTCCTACTTCCTTCCCTTTTCTCTCCATCTCCTTCCCCCATTTCTGGCCTTGACAAGAAAAGGAGTGATAAGAAAGGAATGGGCTGGAATTTACTATAGTGTGCTCAGCATGGCTTGACTTTGTCCTGGATCTGCTGAGCCGAACACCTATTGCTTCTCCATTGGGGGAAGAATCTCTCTCAGGGTCTTCTGCCCAGTCCTTCCTCAGAGACCAGGGCTTCTCCACCAACAGCCAATCCCTTCCTTCCACTCTGGAGTCTTGGGTGAAGCCATCACCTGCCGCCGGCCAGGTCCCTCCTTCCAGTTCTTGTGCCTTGGGTGGAGCTCTCATCCCTCTGGGTCTTCCCTCCTTCCAGGGAAGCCAATGCTGGACCTTTCTTCTCCCTTCTGGACCAGAAATTGACAACTGTTCCACACACTCACATAACTTCACTCTCCAACTTGTCTCTCCAACCACTCTATGCAAAATCTCTCCTCTCTTTCTGTCCTCACTTCTCTCTCTCTCCAATGTTTAGTCAGACTAGCAGCATGTCCCCCAGCAACTGAGGAGGTGGGTGTCCCCCTGCCCCAGGGCTCTAGTCTCCAACACCTATATACCAGGATGGACCAATGGGACTGCTGTCTCTACATCTCCCCACAACAGCTCTGGCTAGCAGTCAGGTCAGCTCATTAACTCGTCTGACAACACAGCTGCCCTTCAAGGCCAGAATTGAGCTTCTTCTTCCCTTTTACTTTCTCTATTTGCTGACTCATGCCAGCAGAACAGCGGCCAGGCCAAGCCACTAAATCCCATATGCCACAGCAGCTTTGTGTCTAAAGCCCAAGTCCATATGCATTGAATTTAGCTTATGGATTTTTTACTTGTTTTCAGTATCTCACAAAGCTTAGATGCTTTTTACATATGATTTGCTAAGCATATCGTATCTAGTGACAGTAGCTGAGCAGGGAACCTAGAACATTTTGGAAAGTTGCTTCCAATTTCTTGCGTCAATTATAATCTTTTCCCAGCTTTTAAAACTTCTGAGTAAATTTTGAGCTACTTGAGTCTTCACCAAGTCCCCCTATCATTTGCTACCCTCATGTGTTTCCCTAAGTGTCCCTGTGGAATCAGGAATTGAGATTGTGTTCTCCTTTTTCTAGAACAGCCCAGATAGGTGTCTAATCTTGAAAAGCTAAACAGGGTCAGACCTGGTTCATACTTGGATGGGAAGCTACCACAAAAACATAGGATTATAAGCTAAATTGCAATCATGAAAAAACATTCTGGAAGAAGACAAACTACTTCTGTTTTGTTGCCAATAAAACTGCATGCCTTTGTTCTTGAAGTCACCAGGAGATGACCTCAACTTCAAGGAGACATTACTTTTTTATATTCTAGAGCAAATTAATGATAACTATTTTGGTTCTATTTTTATTATTCCCACCCTTGACGGTTACCATTTTCACCAGTATACAATATTTTCTGTTCCCAAAGCCTGCTTTGCCATTTCCATAACATTCCTTTGTGGCCAATATGACTTTTTCTCCATCTGCCTAACCAGCAGTTGCCATGGGCCCAGGAGAACCTCTAAGTACTACCCTTGCAAGAAACAAGATCAGAGCTGGAACCTTGTTGTACACACAATGGCTCCATCAGTTTCTTGCATTCTAGACCCCAACAGCCTTCAGACACTGGGGCATGACACTGGAGTGGCCAGAGTAGTGACATATAATTGAGCATCTTCAGTATATTGATGGTACCACATCCCAAACTGATGTATGATCTCTTCCACTGGCTTCATATAGATAAGAGAGAGAATGCTGAACCTTGTAGCTCCTCATGTAAGACAGCACTAGGCTGTTGTCTCTCCTCCCCTAAAACCTACTGAAGAAAAAGTAGAATCCCTCAAGCACCACATCTCAAATCTCCAAAGGTGGTCCAGAAGAATATAATGATTGATTGTAACAAGGGCAGCCAAGAGGTCTAATAGGATCCCATCTAAGCCCCAACAACAGTAATTGACCAGCACCATCAATGCAGTTTCTGTGTTGTACCCACGTCTGAACCCTGACTGAAAAGGATCCACTTCTAGAAGTTGCCTCCCCACCAGTCTTTACAACCTTCCCTAAAAAGGAGAGGTCAGAGACAGGGCAACAGTTGTCTAATACAGCTGGATGAAGTGAGGGCCTTTTAAGGAAAGCGTGTCCTATGACACCCCAATCACCACCACATAACCAGCCCATAAGAAGTCAAGACTTTGGCAAATTTAAGCAACAATCTTTTTTATTTTTATTAAACATTTTAGAAAAGATGCATAAACAATTCAGATTTTTTTAAAAAACAGATGAAGTACAAATAAGTAAACAAAGGATCTAAAAATGTCTAGGTTATAATTTTCCAATATATCATTTATTAATTATGAATAATTGAATATATCAGGTTAAGAAGCTAAAATCAAAGCCCTGAGCAAGGATAAATATAAAGAATCATGACCAACACAATGTAACTCAACAAATATAGCTATAAACTATAATAGATGGAATCAAAACAGAAAATCGGTTCTGGTTTTTAAAATGTGAGCAATTTTCCTGGCAAAAAAATTGTCTCACAATTTTTTTTTCCTGTTTTTTGAGCTGGTCAGTGACTGTAATGAAGTACTACTACTACAAAGCATTATGCAAAATTATTGTAGCTGGCAGGCAGCCAATCTTCCAGTACCTCCCTGCCCAGTAGGGAATTCGCCATCCTCCACAAGGCAGCTAATCAGCTAGCAATCTGTCAATACAGTAAGAAAGGAGAAGTAAGACCACCTTGCCTCTCTTACTGCCATGGTGTGGGCTTGAACATACGCACATACTCATGCTCAGGTAGGTTCCTTTCTACCTGTCCTCCAGGATTAACTTCTGTTGCTGCTTCTCCTCAAGTTTCTCAGTAAACCAAGGACTCAGCTGGGACTTGTGAACAAAGAAAGTCTGCTTGGGAGCCCTCACATCAAGACCTTAGATTGCCTCTTCATGCCAGAGGCTTTCAGCTAATGGAACTGCCAGCCAGATTGTTTGGAAGTTCCTCAAGTGCCCACTAGAATCCTTCTGGATCCATAACGTACCAAGGGTGGATCATTTGTCCTACAGCGGTCATGGGTGGCAGCTCATCTTACTCTGGACCAGAAAGTGATCTGACCACAGGAAAGAGCTAGATGTCCTGCCTGCCATATCCAGATCATCAGACAACTGCTGTGAGACTAATACAAGGCCCAGCATATGACTGCCTGTATCCATTTGCCTGAGATCACCTTGGACAAGTTTATGGTCACCATGAAAGCCATAAACTCCCAAGCCTGTCTGGAACCAGTACCCAAGGCATTTGATATTTCCAAAAATACCAAGCCTGGAGCAAAGAGAGAGAAAGAAAAATAGGCCCAGCTTTTTCTTTATGTTACAACTGATAATATAATTTGAACAAAGAGGACAAACCCTACTATGAATCAGAGTGAAATCTCTCTAACAGTTTGCAGATTTTCCTTGACAAGAATATCTCCCATGTCTTTATTTTAGACTTCCTCCCTATTTGCAATTCTGTCTTCTTGCATCGGTTTGAACAATGCACCATAATTTCTTCCCTAGGCACTTATTGTTGGCAAATGATCAGCATCTGAGTCCAGCCTTTTGCTTCTAATCAGCATGATTAGCTCTAAGTCCCCTCTCAAGAGGAGGGCCACAAATAGCCTGAGCACTGAACAATGCTTGTACATATTTTCATGCTCTTGCCCTCTTAACCCATGGGGCTGCACGTATCTGTCTGAAGTGCCATATGCAGGGCTGACCAAGTAGAGTTCAGTGGCCTTGAAAATTGGCAGGCATAAACTTTTATATGTGGCAAAGGGCTATTATTCCCTGGCGCAGCTCTAGCAGCATGTATTTCTTTTTTACTGAGCAGAACCCATCATTTTGCATTGCTGGGCCTGAGTTGGGGGGCAAGGGGGAAGGTGGCTGAGGGAGATCATGTGTATTGCACTGAAAAGAGCTAAAATCAATCAGACATTATTCTACAAAGAGACAACACTGGAACACCTGGACAAAGAACAGTGACTTCAGTAAATGTTGTGCAGACCTTGTGCAGAGATTAGAAAAAAAATGTTAGATGTATGAACAAGAAAGGCAAAAAAGCAGTCAGGAGCAGGCCTTAGTATTGCCTAGAGACCTGACTTTCTGCCTTCAATAAAAGCTACTGAGAACAGTCAAGGTAGTTCAGATTAAAGTGCACCAGGTCCAGAACAATGTCTTCTCCTGGTGTCATCTGTTTGTCTCAGGGCCCTCCCCAGCAAAACGTGACAGTAAGTAAGCATACCACAATAGCCAGCTCCCAATGTTCCCAGCATCATGTAGGTAGTCCTTGTTTAGTGACTGCCTCATTTAGTGACAGTTCACAGTTACGATGGTGATGAAAAAGTACCTTTGTGACCAATCCTTGCATTTATGACCTTCGCAGGTCTGTAAAGCAAAGGAAAGCTGAAGTAAAATAATAAAATCTGATGTTTCACTTAGTGACCACTTCACTTAACAACTGAGTTGCTGACCCCAATTGTGGTCGCTAAACGAGGACTATCTGTATTCTTTCATCTACCTCAGGTGGCAGTATCTAGTCGATCCACATTTATTCTGAAAAGCTAGGCATGATCAGCTCTCATTAGGACCTAGCCAAACTGGGAAGTCTAAGAAAATTTCCTGAAAGAAAGCAGCGGCAAACCTGCAGGAAAATTCCATGGTTGTGTCCATATGGTCACTAGAAGTTGAGCTTAACTCAAGGGTGTCTTTATTTTTCATACTGACTTTAGACACTGAACTCTATATACCTCCAATGATTATAATCAGTGAAAGCCTTAGCTTCCATGAAGTTGGTTAATACAGGATTTGATCCTAAGAGAACACTTGGATGACAGATGGACGCACACTCACTCACACAGGCACACAATGTAAAAGTGGTGTACTAGGCTCATTGGAACTCTTAGGCACAACTTCTATTCATTGTCCAACTCTTGCCCTTGGTTGAGAGCTTGGCAGGGGGGAGCTATTTTTAAGGTGTGTCATTTAGAAATAAATCTGCCAAAGCTGTTTGACTAGAAACAATTGCTTGGAGAGAGAAAAACAGACTGTAGGGTTGTTTTAACTATCATTCATATCCAATTTTGAAAAGAAAATTATGCTGTTTGCAACACAGTGTTTAAATTCATGCTAGACAGATATGGATCCCATCTCAACCTAGCTTTGATGAATGTATTCCATATGTCTGACTTCTCACAGCAGGCACATCCAGAGATTCTGGGGAAAACCTTTTTCTCCAGGGTATTTCCATGACTGCATGCTATGCACGATGAAGATAAGGCAAAGCCAGAAGGAAAAAGTTTTATTAAAGTGATGATCAGGTTCCCTGGAGTGTTTTGACCATCCATACTCTTTTTCAGAAGAAACCACTCAATATCTAATCAGTAATATACTTTTGAAATCAGCATGACAATGTAATCTAGCCTCGAGCTAACCTGTTATTGAATAGATCAGCTTCTTCAACATTTTTAAATAATTACACTAATCATAAAGAAGCTGCTCTGTTCAATCTTAAAATATGCTACTGATTAAAAGTAGAATATCTTTCCTGAGGTCAAACACAGATGTTCAAAACATGTGGAGACAATGTATCTTCTAAAAAAACTCATGCGCTTGCTGACATTTTTCCTAACTATTTCTACCTGCACAAAGAGTAGGCACAAGTACCCCTCCAAACCCTTCCATCAGTGGCTTCCCCAGCACCCCAAATCATGCCCCTGAAATTTGTTGGCAAAATGGCCCAATTTCAGCAACCATTAACAGAATTGTTAACAAAAAACAAGTAAGTAAAAGTGGGAATGAGAGTTTAAGGTCTCTGGACCTTAAAAGTTCCAATTCCCACCCTTCTATCATCAGAAAGTTCAGGTCTGCCCATTCTGGTGATATCATTCTTGCCCTTGTCCCATCCAAACAGGTGGGTAAGTTGCAGCCCCCCAGACTAAAACACGTTACCCTCCCTTTCTACACAGAGGGATGTGTTTTGATTCAGACTACAGTTTTGTTGCCCCATAATCCAAAGCATTTTCCTGAATCCCTGACATTAGCATAGGCTCTGTTTAATTCCCCTTTCTCAATGGCTGAGGTTTGTCATTTGGGGCACAATACTATCTATACATTGATGATGCTCAGTTGCATTGCTTATTCTCAAATTCTACTGGGACTATAGAAAAACTAATTCATTGCCTAAAATCAGTATTGGACTGAATGAGGACCAATGAACTGGATCTTAGTCTAGATAGGACAGAGGAAAGGGTCATATAAGTGGAACTTCAAATAATGTCACCATGGATCTGAGTCACTCTTCTTTAGTGGGAGTCAAGCCACAGCCTGAGGTCACTCCTGGCTCCAGGTTTGCCCCTAGAATCTCAAGAACTACTTTTGGGCTGAGCTTGACTTTTCCAGCTTCAGCTCATACACTACCTGCACGTTTTCCTTGATGATAGGAAACTTGGTTCACTAATTTATGCATAACTTATGCTTAGCCGTCAATCCTGAATGCCCCTAAAACAATATATTCCTTTTTTCAGCTTCAGCTTAACTACTGGTTTTTAAAGCCCAACGTAGGCTAGATCCAGAGGCAAGCCTGTTTCATGTATTTTTCCCTCCTGCACTGGAATCAACAACAAAGGCTCTGTTACAAATCTCTTGTGTCTCTGGCTTGCCATCCAAAGTCTTGCGGAACTTTCTTTCCATGGAGATTTGCCTAACACCCTCATTACCAGCTCTCAGGCATCAGGTCAACTAGCTGTTGAAAGAATAAGTATTTTTAACTGGAAATATTTGTCATTTATTCCTTGCACGTGGCATTGGTATTTATTTTGTATATTTCATTTTATTCTGTAGGTAGCATTTTATTTATTGAAAACTGCTCAGAGATTTTTGCTACACTGTGGCATCTGAATATGATAAAATAAACAAAATTTCATTGGTGTCAAGAAAATTAGTTGAAGCTACTTCCCAGTAGGACAGAGGCCCTGGAGATAGCTGTCTACTAGTTGCACCTTCCCTGTACTCCCACTACAGTCTCTCCTGGAGAGGCCTAACCTTATCATAGTAGTCATGTATTGGTAGCCTCAGGACTGGATTACTGTAAGACACTGTATGTAGGGCTATCATTGGGAATGGTCCATTGACAGCAGTTGATGCAGAATGCTACTAAGAATCCTTTACTAACCACACATAAGGCTAATGTTGAAGATATTTTTGTTGGTCTATAAGCTTTAAACATCTTGTAAACAGATTATCCAAGGAACTTCCTACTTCCATATAGGACAACCCAGCCTCCATGCTAAGGAGAAGATGCCCTCTTAGTTTGACCACAGCTCAGAATGGGGATAGACATTCTTTATATTGGCATCCAACTGGTGAAATACACTTCTAGCATGGCTTAGGCAAGTCGCCAGTGGAGCACATTCATCAGACCTTCTTTTGATTTTAGCAGTTCCCTAATTATTGCCCTTTTACTAATTTTAATGAATGGCTTCATTAATGTGTACTGTTCTCACTGTTTTGATTCTATTTCTCATTCTATTTGTTATAAGTTTGTAAATGGCTTTGATATTTTTTATGGGAAGGAAGGAAGGAAGGAAGGAAGGAAGGAAGGAAGGAAGGAAGGAAGGAAGGAAGGAAGGAAGGAAGGAAGGAAGGAAGAGTTATGCCCTGCTTTGAAATACAATCACATTTAGTCTCCTCTGGAAATGCAAACATGTGCCCCAATTTAAACATTTTCTAAATTTACATTTGAGTTTTTAAAGTTGACCTAGAAACTGGATGCTTGCATTGAAGTGAGGTCTAAACCCTCACTTTACTTTATAAGTTGAATTGAAAGTCTAAATTGAGTTTATAGTGGGATGGCCAGGTACAAAAGAAGACATGGCTCCTGTATCTTTAGTAAATGCATGGAAAAGGCAATTTCAAGTGAAGTATGACAAGCTTCAGCTGCTAAACTTCCCTCTTCTATACAACTGTTAAATATGAAGGTACAATCTGTCATCTTTTGCATTTAACCACACTGATCCTGAACTGAAGGTGAACCTTATTTCTCTGTTTATAAGCTGACTTTCCCACTGGCTGGTTCTGATCTGTAGCCCCTTTCAAGATAGAACTACAATCAGCCATTTGCCCCATTTCAAAATTGAGTTTTGCCTACAGAATACCTTATAGAATTCAACTCCTGAACTGTAAACTTAATTCTCTGGTCCTCTGAACTCTTTCCTTCAATGTTTTGTCACACGGACTGAGTCTCGGTCAAAGCTGTCTTCATAGTCAGAGAGAAATGTTGTCAGAGAGCACTTCAAGATTTGGAGGTACTGGGCAGAAAAAAAGAGCACGAGGGAACTCGCATAATTTTTCATGAGATTGCCTTCCAGAGAGATTTCTTCTCCATGTAAGATAACAATGTTATCTTTTTGGTAGACAAGAGTCAGAGCAAGTTTCCCTGGCACTTATTAGAAGGCAGTCCCTGAATTTACATATTGCTTAAGTCATGGTTTGCTTAATGAATATGCCCCATTGGCTGGGTTCCCACATCATGCTAAGCCATAAATGGTATTTATTACCACAGCGGTTTACATCACATCAAATCTGTGCCGTTCTTAGAAGGGGTTCTCCACTCCAAAGTGGACTCCAAAGCACACTCCAAAGTGAAGAGGTGGTCTTTACTCAGTGGCAGGGCTGCAGCGTCTGTGAATGCACAGGAGCCACTGATAGTGAGGTAGGGTTTCCCTGCTTCAATGATTCATTGGGACAGAGAAATACACCTCCACAAAGTGAAGTAATAATCTGGAAGTCATCAGGGTGTAAAGGACAATGGTTACGTCTTGAGCTTGCAGTAGTGCCTGAAATACTAAGCTGAACTCATGAGCACCATCTACTTGTAGATATTGCCTTTGGTGGCTGCCAAGCTTCTGGTCCCTTATAATTCTTTTACATTTTTAGTTGCTTTTCATTATTAAGCCAAATTTTAAAATATCCAGCAGGAAGCTAGCATGCTGCAAAGCACCAGCCTCAAGCATAATTTTTATTTCCAAGTATGTTTCAGGTCCTTGCATATAGCCCAGAAATGAACGATTCGTGAGAAGACATCACACAAGCATGTCAAATTCCAAATGTGCTCAGTTGCCCCAAAAGGTTACAGATCCCTGCAGCAGGGACTACAGCTGTTGAACCCATCCAGAGTTGGTAAAAAGCATATGAGAAGTGAACTGTCTTCCATTCAATTTAAAATTGGGTAAAAAAATAAAGGCATTATTAAACTATATTTAGAAGTAAGGGATAGCAGTAAATTAGCTTGGGATACTGTATTCTCAGAATCTGCACAGGAAGGGAAGGAAAGGCCTATCTTGCCTGATATGTTGGCAGATGTTTCATCCATCAGATGGATGCAGGTTCTACTCAGTAAATGCCTTTTGATATGATACAGCTTCTTCAGTTTCTACCTGTTCCCCTTTCCCTTTCTCTTCTACTGCTACCCCTGTAATAGCTGAATTATTTTAAAAGCCCCATTTGCATGTTTCGCGACCTTCAAATATTCTTTATTTTTCCAAGCGAAAAGTTTCTGGGCCAATGTACTGAGCCAGAGACAAGCTATTCTTCCATAAATTATACTACCATTTTAAAAAGTTTTACCAATTGTACCAGTCAATTATAGTTTCATCAAGAGTTAAGAGTTGAAATAAATCAACTTCTGAGATTGCACCAAGTCCAGATGCTAAAATTAGAATGCTTAATCTGATGAATGTACAGTCGAGGTGCAAATTTACAAAAATTCATTTTGCATTCTTGGCACAGTGAGAACATGAAAGCAAGGAAGGACTTTTTAATATGCACATGGCTATTAAGAAGAAGGAAAGGTGTTCATGTTCCAAGGCAATTGTTTCCAGATGATACCATCATCACCTTCTCAGCCTGCAAGTAACACCTTGGAATCAAGAGCACCTCTGGAAACTCTGCAGGGGATGGATAATGGATTTGGAAAGCTTCATGAAGGAATAAGCATCAAAAGTCCTCTTTCCCGCCAAGCCATCTAATCTGATTCAGGGGATCTCTAGGGATCTGAGATCCTGACTATAGCTTTCCCATCTCAGTTGTATTTTTCTAACAAATGGTTAACAAATTAATGGAGGAACAAATTATTGACAACTAGTAGAAATACCATCAAAATGAAACCCTTATGTTCAGAATCAGTGTACATTTGATTACTAAATGTGGCAGGTAACAGAATGACCATTACACAAAATAACACAGGACTAAGTGGATATTCTTTCCCCTCCCTTCCTCCTCCGTCTCAGCAATAAAAAGCTAATCTGAATGCATCCTCAAGCTGCAACTTTCTATCTTCGGGCTTATCTTCTTGAGGGGACTTGAAAAGGAAGAGAAAGAAGACACCACCTTGGTCTGCTCTGGCTGTGGCAAAAGATCATAGGCAGGCTATAGGTGGGCTGACTTCCCCAACGTTTCATCCCTTGCTGCTCCATTGAGGAGTTTCTTGCCTGCCAAATATCAGGGCTCCAAGAAGCCCTCCAAGCTGGGGTGATGAATAGCACTGGGAAAGAGAGAAGCTGATGAATATTTATGGCCCATACATGTTTCAGTGAGGCACAGAAGTTTGAAGTTGTTTCCTGCAATGGATCATTAAGTGAATAAGATGAATGGCCATTGAGGATTCAGATCACATAGGTGGATGTGTAGGGAACAAAAGAGAGAGTGCTCTAGCCGTAGGGTTTTTCCACCTCATCGAAACAATAATTTCAGTTTGCATTGCCATCCTTTGCCTTACGGAACATTTAAAAAGAACGATCAGAATCTAATACATCAGTCACAAGTTAAGTGTCATCAAGCCTGATTCAAAAATTTTGCCTGGAAGAGAAGAGGCTTTGGAGGAGGCAGTTGAGTGAATAATGACAATCCAAAGACCATAGTTGCTGGCACATCTTTGGGCTATACAGGAAACTCAGCTTCACGGCATCCAAGAATCCTTTTTTTATATATAGAATTATTTTTATTAAAGTTTACAAATGCAAAAATAAAAGACTAATACAAACTAAGAAGAATATAAAAAGTAAAGAAAAAAAAGTAAAAGGTGCAGAGAAAAATAAAAAATAAGAAAAAAAGATATATAAAGAAATGACTCCCCCCTCCCTCCAGACAAGTATGAACAATTTCAGAAAGATAACATCTTCTCCAATATTTCAGTTTAAAAAAATCTCTTCTTCCCAGATCTCATCTCTTATTAATAAACAAATTGCAAATGCTTGTCATTCTGTCCCAATCAGCAAAAGAAACCTCTCCTCATTTCTTATCTGTGGTCTATAAACAAATCTTTAAACCCTCATCATTCAGTCCTGGTCAAAAAAAAACAAAAAACATTCATAGCTACCAGAACCCACAAGATATATATTTTCAATAAACAAATTGTAAAAACTTGTCATTCAGTCCTAATTAGCAAAAGCCCATTAAAAGCTACCAGAAATAATAACATATATATTTTAACCTTAATCAAATAAATCCATTTTGTACTCCAACTTATCACTTTCTCTAAAAAATAAAGCAAAAGAAATCTCTCCCCATATCTTATCTGTTATCTATAAACAAATCTTTAAAGCCTCATCATTCAGTCCTGGTTAAAAAAAAAAAGTTCCATTAATAGCTACCAGAAACCACAACATATATATTTTAACCCTGGTCAAATAAATCCACTTTATATTCCTTCCACTTACTTTTAAAAAGCTTGATCTTTAATCCCTTCAAATAAAGTCCCACGCATTAATTTCTTACCAAGTTCTCTTTGTCTCCTCTCAGAAATTTCTTCATTACTTTAACACATCTCTTTTGTAAATCCAGGATAAGAATGCTTTCCAAGTCACTCTTCTGATTTATTATTTGTATGTCCCCTTTAAATATTAAGACATCAGCCGGTTTCATTTGTAAATCCAATGTGGCATCTTTTTCTATATCACTCTTGTAGTCTGGCATTTCTAAATCCATTTTCAGATCCATATTCACATCAGCCTCAGTCTCTATTTTGTCCAATAAAATCTGTTAAATCCATTTTTACAATCTTAAGAGTAAGTTCTGGGTACATTGTTCCCAAATATCCTTGATTTCTTCTATAGTCAGACCGTATTGCTCCATTGTATTAATGGGGTTTCTTTAACTGTAATCTTTTGTTCTCTCTAGTTCCCTCTAGTCAACCTTCAAAGTCCTTCTTATCATGTTTATTTTCCAATCAACAAAACCTTCCCATGGGAGGATTTCTTACAGTTAATTTCAAAATCTTCATATATATTTTTATAAAATTTTAAACAATTCACAGGAAATATTCTTTCAAGTCCAACTGGCTCCTTAACTTTCCAAAATCAACATTCTAGTCCCCCTTTTGCTGTTTTTCAAAAGTATTTCTTTTTCTTTTTAATCCTTAAACGTACATGAAACTTCTTTCATCAAAGATAGAAGGAAACTTTCCTGGTGTAATGAAACTTCCCCTTCTGAAGGTTCTTAACATCCAAAAAATCAATAACAAGTCATTTTCTAAGGTGATTAAGAGAAGGTTCCAAACTGTGGCTTAGGTAAGATTTTCCCCCTGGCTCCCAGAGCTGTCAAACCCACCAGAGACCACTATTTTACAATCTCTTTGCAGGGAGCCTCTGTATGGAGCAAACTTGTGGGTGATCCTAGTCCTCTCTTTAATCCGGAGAGGAGTTCCAAGGAGCCGATCCATTCACCAGCTCTTCTTTCCAAAGTGGCCATTGGCTCTGCTCTTCATGGAGCCATCTTCAATCTGCCATTGCTCCCCCAGAAATGGCTATCCAAGAATCCTGAAGGGATTTGATCTGAGTTTATGTGATTTCTAAGGCACCTTTGCTATAATTATTAGGAGACCATGGAGGACCTGAAATTAAATTACATCTAGGGGAGGGAAGTATCACTGCAGATTCCTAGCAACTTTTCTTTTTAGTATGAAAGAGTGGGGGTCCTTCAATCTTCCTTGTGCCCATTCATCCCGCTTAATGTAAGGGACAAAGACCATGAGCCAGGGGAGCTTTTTGGATGGTGGTGGAAACTGAGAGTCTATAGCCCTATCACAGATATGCAAGCCAAAGAGACAGATGAAGTGGAGTTGAACACAATTGTTCTCCAGTGGCTGCCATCCAACTAATCAGTCCATGAGAAGAGCCACATGGCTGCATTCCTAACTTCATACAATGCTTACGGGGAGTAGTGATAGCTTGTATCAGGGATAGCTGCTCTTTAGGCCCTGCTAGAGAGCACTGGAGAGGTTGGCATTGCTCTATGAGACAGTTATCAGGTGCAAAGGGAGAGGGATCAAATTCTTGGACTGTGAAATGCTTCCATTTGGTGGTAGTCTTCCCAAATGAACATGAAAAACAACCTTATTAATATATCCTTGAAAACTTCCTGGATGTGATGGCCTAAACTGGAGAGGCCATGAAGTAATGGCCTCCATGTATGCAAACCCATAGTCCCCCAAATCATTTGATGGCAAACTGTTGCATAAGAAAAGTGATCTTCTATCCCAATTTTAAAAAAGCTTAGCAAAATACAGAAACTAAACTTTTGTACACCCAACTCCATAAAAAAGAGGGAATAAAGACCAACCATTCCCAGTCAAACTCCTCCACTGACATCATGTAGCCTTGTCATGCCTGTAGCAGACCTCAGCCACTGAAAAAGTTATTTATTCAAAAAAGCACAGGCCCCAACTTCAAAGCAAGTTGCCAGCCCATGATCTAAACCAGTGTTTCTCAACCAGGGCGGCTTGAAGATGTGTGGACTACAACTTCCAGAATTCCCCAGCCCGCATGCTGGCCAGGGAATTCTGGGAGTTGAAGTCCACATATCTTCAAGCCACCACAGGTTGAGAAACACTGATCTAAACCATATAGAGGAGGAAGCAAATAGGAATGAACATTCCAAACAACATTTTATCTAATTGTGCATTTCCCTGTTCTGTTTTTCTAGCAAACAGCAGTTTCAAACATGGCTCCAAATAAGCCTACATCCCATTGTTTCACCAAATTTCTTTCAGGCCTCTGCAGGACATGAACCGCCAGGCAAACTCAGCCCCCTTGGATTAGCTAAATCTCAGGATCTGATTTGTCATTTCAAAACATTTGCCTCTTGCTCACAATCAAAAGGCATTGAGCTGAAAAGAGAGGCAGCCCATTTCCTGCTTAGTGTGATAAAAGTTTTTACTTTTAATATTAGTTCCATTCCCATTATCACCAAGATTCATCCATTAACCACCTGGTTTATAATATCATTATCATTGTCATCAGATCAATTCCTTGGCCTGCCAGATGCCAGTAGCCATACTCTACCCTAACAGCTCTTTCTTCTTACCTGTAATCTTCTTGTCACTCTCACCTGTATATCACACCCACCCCAGGATATGTGAATCTGGAGGCAGGCAGATTTAGACTCATCAATTTCAGGCATGCCTATTCACTCCCAAATCTCGCTATTCTGCTGAGCTTGGGCTGTAAGGTAGAGCTTGGTTCATTACTTCGTTGGGTAACAAATGATTTGTACAGTCCTGGAGAATGTGAACACCAAAATGATATAGTATCCAAATTCACGCACAGGAACGAACACCTCGCTATCCAGATAAGACAAGATAGTGAAAAGCACAGGCAAGAAACCGCCATCACTTCAACCAACCTACTGTGGCTACAGATTTCATGTAATCATCCAACCCAGCTAAAAGAGATTATATCTCCATAACAATATAAATACCTGGCCTTGGGATTTTCTTGTTAAATGACAGCAGTAACGCAAAAGGTGAGAACCTGTGGTTCTTATTTTTTGAATGTGGCTCACAGGATTTTAAAAGAAACTGCACAAATAAGCTGATTTTTTTTTCCTCAGCCATGAAAAAAAAAATGCTAATACTGTTTCTTTTTCAGCTGATGTGCAGCCAGCCCAGTGCTTTCACCTGCCTGACTGAATCGACTGATGAAATAGGCTCTGCAGGAAGATTAAAACTGGCCTTCCAAGCTGGGTTTTGTGGAAACTCTGGTTGCCCACTGGCAGGGGGATGAGCTAGATGTAGATCTGCAAACAAGTGCAGGCTCTGATCAAAGTTTCCTCTGATCCTTGCTATTTAAAATTTAAAGCAATCGTGTGGGGGCTGTCAACCTATTAAGGAGGTAAAAAGAAACTAGAATGTTTTACCACTTTAACATGAGGTTAACGTATAGAAATTAGAAGGAACCTGATTGTTACCTGGTAACATCGAAAGATCAAGCTGCTGTTGAAGACATATAAGCAATTAAAAAAAGTAGATAGGCCAAATTGATCTCAAAAGAAGAAACTCCCAAGTAGGAAGGGCACTGTTCTTGTTTTCTGAATCTAATTGTTAGCTATCTCTGATCTCTTGGCATTTTGGCAGGACAATTTTACACTATCGGAATGGGAATGAAGTCAAGATAGAAGACTCAAAGTATCCCAAGGCCCTTCAAGGACATAAATGCAGGGCAGAAGAAAGAGAGTAGCAGCAACATTTGTCCTTGGCTTCCAATTCTATCTGGTTAAGAAGGAAATAAGGCTGAATTCCTGGTTCTGATACCATAGAATCAGGAAAGTAACTTAGCCACTCCAGCAGACAAGAGAAGCTAAGAGGAAGAAATTGAGCGTGTTCATATTAAATCAAAATTCTTCACAATTCTGACTTAGTGTGATGTTCAAACATGATCAATGACTAGCCAAAGGACAATTATGTCTGGGTTCATTAAGCTTGGTTTTGCTTAACCATGTCTATGGAATAAACACAATTGGTTGGGTTCACACAATACCAAACCACAAATATAGTTCCCAAACCACGACAGATAGTTCATATAATACATGAGGCCATAACCAAACAAACTACTTTGTCTTTCTTGGCTGGTTGGCAATTCAGACCTGCATTTCCTTTCTTGATTTTCTTAAGTTTATACAGATTTTCCAAAGAGTGTTAGTTTAATATAATATTTCTTGAAAACTGCATTCCTTTGTTGTAACTATCATTGATGGTTTTCAGGAGACTTGCAGAGTTTTGTTTTGATTTGTTTTACATTAAGCAGAATCTGTCCATTTCAGCAGGTAAGATATGATGTTGTTGAAAAGATGGATCAGCTGTTGCAAGCTCTTCCCTCACCCCACTCCAAAGATCTGGAATGTTTGTGCAATATTGATCTCAGAATGCTCCCGATGTTAAAAACAGGAAGCAGAGAGTTGGAAAATGTGTGTTTAAAGTAAGATCCCAGAAGAATCTCTGCTTTTGAACCTGTTTACAAATGAATGGGTGTTTTGGATGAATGGTAAGATGTCCAAGTTTGCTTGTGACTCCAAATTATTCATGGGTGGGAGTCTGCAAAGAGTCTCAAAAGGATCTTTCCAAACATTAAAATAACAAAGGGAGTGCAAACTAAGCAAGTGCAGACACACACACACATATACACACACTGAATTTTTTTAAAAAAGGGGGGCTTGGAGTCATGGTCGATAGTTCAGTGAAAATGTCAGACCTGAGGCATTTTTACATGTTCCTACTATTGAACTGGCATGTTTGGAAAAAGATTGAAAATCAAATGGCCAATATTGTAGTCCTTATATAAATAAGTGCTTGCTTTTCTTAGCACTGAATCTCAAAAATAGCACAAAGCTATTGAAGAGCTAGAAAGATGCAGAAAAGTGAAATGAAAATAATTAGAGAGTTACATCCTCCAAGGAATAATACAGTATTTCAGGCATTTTAATGTAGAAGATATATAAGGAAAGTGCTATAGAGGTATATAAAATCAGACATGAGCGAGAACATGTGGACAGAGCTTTTTTTCTCTCTCTCTCTCTTTTCACAAAGTTAGAAATGTCAAATATTGAAACTAAATGTGAGAAGATTCAGCATTGGTTAAAGAAGGTACTTCTTTACACAACGCTTGGTTTAAAATATGGAATTCACTGCTGTTATCTATAGTGATGGCCCTCAGTTCTAGTGGCTTGAAAGAGTAGGGAATAGCCATTCTTTTTGATGGCTGTATATGCCTTCCAGAATCAAAAGAAGTGAAATGGAAGTGGCCATTGCCCATTTGTCCATGTCTGTGAATGTTGGGGTGCATTTGGTTGACTACTTGTGTGACACAGAAAGGTGAGCTAAATGGGTCTTTGACCTGCTTCAGCAGAATTTTTATTATATTCTTAGATGTGCTGGTAAAGAAAAATTAAAACATTCCAGTGAGAAGGTACAATGAGATTCAGCAATTTTACTACTTATTTGGTAGATTTATATACTATCGTTCCTCCAAGAGTTCAAGATAGTATTCATAGCACTTTGTCTTGCATTTTTTTTTTTTTCATAACGATAACCCTGTGGGAGAGAGAGTGACTGGCCCAAGTTATTCAGTGAACTTTCATGATTGGGGGTCAACCTGAACCTGGATTTCCTAGATCCTGGTCCAGCATTTTAACTACTACACTATACTGACATGTGGCTAATCAGAATAAACTGCAAAAATTGGGATGTTTTAAGAGAACAGCAAAATTACCAATTACCCAATAGGCCAACTTATTGTTTATCAACTAGCTAGAAATATAGATAATCCTAAGAAAAGCCATGCATTCTGGAAAGTGGATCACCTAGTGTTGCCTGTGAATTGCAAGTATTCCAGAATTTGATGGTCTCAATATTCAGATGAATTCTGTTGATGTAGAGAGGATGGAGGATGGTCTTGACGGAGGGGAGAACTGTTACCAAGGCAACAATCAGATAAATATGCCTTGAATCCATACCAAGAAAGTGGTTTACAAAAACACCTCAGAAAGCCCCCCCCCCCCCAGCAATTCATATGAAGATAAAAGAGGAAGATAAGTGCTCTTACACATGTAAGCATCTTTTCAGTTAGACATATCCAGTCAATGACTGATGGTGGTTTATCCTCACATTCCTCTAGCATGGTGTCATGCTAAACATTTTTAAAAGACATGTCTCCATGACGTGTTTGTCTCTTCCCTAACCCACTGCAGAGGCAGCTTAAATTTATCTTTAGCTGTTCCGTTATAAAACTGAGGTTTCCCCTCTTTTCCCATTATAGTTTTGGCCATGGATATGATCTATGATGTTTCATCAATAATGAAATAGATGGATAGATAACATAGTCAGGAACTGGGATCCATCCAGCTCTTACTAGTTATTTTAGGCTGCTCAGGGCACTGTTTTCCAGGTCTGTTCTGATTTTGGCAGCAGGTCTTTCAGGACTGGGAGGGTAGGCAAGAGAAGTGGGAAGAGATGGTTCTTTACTCACCTGTTCTCTGATCCCGTGATCAGCTGTGGACAATGCCGTATCTCTTGTCACCCGTCCCAGCTCTAGCATCTTCAGGATCAGCTTAAGAGGAGCTGTACTGAGTAGCTCCCTCCCAACCAGCAAATTAGCTGCCTCCAAACCAGGTTTTGACAGATAGCTAAACTCATGGGTAAAAAATTGCTTCAGCCCCATCCCACATTAGAGAGAAATATGGAATGGGGCTGCCTGTTTGGTGGTGGGACAAGCCACTATCATCTTCCTTAAGTTGATATGCACTAAATGTGTAAGGACAACTCCACTTTCTGGCCTTGTTAGTGAGAGAGAGTAGGGCTTAGCAATAAGAACTGTGTACATATGCTATTCACGTATTTTTTCAGAGGAAAGTACTTTAACCTAGCCATAGGGAAGAACCTAATGAGATAGCCAGATAGAAATATCTTAAACCTCAAAAATGGTATCAAACAGTTTATGATTTGTAAATGGTTTTCTGTATTCCTCATTAGAGGGTATAAGGAATAGTGCCACCTGGAATTGAGGCAGTTTTATCCTGTGCTGTTTTACACCCAATATTTTGTTTACCTATTGCCTTTCTGGAGAGGCAGATGTGTTGTCTTCTAAAGTAAAGAGAGACACCTTGTGTTGGATGAAGAGATGGCCAGGATCTGATGGCAACAGTTTTTTGAAAGGAGCTACAGGGGATTTCTTTGTCCCCTAAATCCAAGCATTCTTTTTAAAGCTTCAAGATGACTGATAAGAAACTGCCCTAACTTGCTTTAGTAACATATACATTAGAATAAAGGTTGCAGTTCGACATTTATTGGGGTCTGAGCCACAGTATATTTTTGAATAAATATGTATATGACTAGCTGATGTAGCTTTCCAATTTTACTCTTCCATCAATTGATCTGAAGGTATAAATAAATAGCATTAGCCAAAAAAAAAAATCCTTTTGTTCATCGTAGACTCTGTAGTGTGAATGAGTTTATAAGAAGTTGCCTATTAACAAGGGGATTTTCTTTCCCTTTCTTGTTTTGGTTAGAATGAAATATCCACCAGTCAGAGATCAGAGCCAGGTACAAAAATCAAATGAGCTCAGGAATTTACTTTGACACTAGAACCGAGTAATATCCACATACACAAAACCCCACAAGCTTTCTTCATTTGTCCAATGCAGTTAGGGCTACTGGGAGTTCTTTCTGTCACTGCTAAACAATCATGAATGAGAAATCCATCTTGCTCAACTGTAAATCATCTCCAAAGCTCCCAGCACATCCAGCTATATCTTCTACCAACCTTGACATCAAGCCAATAGTATCTGAACAGACTCCTTCAGTCTGGCGCTGTCCAGATGTGTGGCACGACTCCACCATGGTTAGTGATGGGAGTTGTCATCCAAAATTTCTGAAGAGCCCTAAGTTAGGGAAAGCATGCTGATCCACAGTGTTTCTCAGGCCTTAGACATCTTCCTTTCCTACTCTCTGTTTTGCTTTTAACTAAAAAAGGACTTCCAGCATAGAAAGCATTATGACTGAGCTTTTTCTTTTATCTTGGGATAAAAAGAAAATCATTAAAAGAAATCTTGCTCTCCTCTCTCTCTCTCTTCTCTTGCTTCTGTTTTATGTAATACAAGACAAGCCTTACTGAAATTCATTACCCTATAGCAGAAGAATGGTAATTGGGTTACATTTTTGTTTCCTAAGGATCACAATTTCAGTTAGTATCACATCAATAATGCCAACAAAATGGTATTTACTAGCAAGAACCCTGGTAATTTTTATCACTGGGAAAAGTGGCTTTGTCTCAGACTTCCTGTGCTTAAAAAGAACATGATGAGGTGAGAGAAATGGCTGAGTTCAGTTAGCACAGTTCCTTAAGTAGCAACAACAGGTCTTAAATACCCCTCACTGGATGGTTTTAAATCAGTTTCCCAATGAAACGATAAAACTGTTTGGATTGTACTATTTCAGATTCTCACATGATTAAAGGCTCTTTGTGACACCAAACAAAAACTTACTTCACATAGAAAACTAATAAGGTAGAGAAAATACTAACCTAGAAATCTTTCAGACATCTGATTTCCTATAAAGTAGCTTTGTGTAAATGTGCACGTTTATGTGTGTGTACTCAACCTGATAACTAGATTTGTATGCTGAAGGGTTTTATTGTTGGTTGATTGTTGTGAATGAACAAAGCTACATACCCAGAGATATAGGCATAGTCTGTCTGAATGGGACAAGCCAAGTGCAGATTTACCACTATAGTCATGATCTTTTGCAGAAATCTCTGAGCTGCATTTACAAATCTTCAATCAGATAGAGAAGACGGATTCCTACTCTACTATTTCACATTTGCAGGAAAACTGGAATTCAATCTGTTTTTAGAATTCCTACTGATGTCTGCACTGTGTGATTTGGAACTGACATAAGAGCAACAGAACACTCAAAATGTTGGGGAGGGATACAGATCAGATGGGAGTCATTGTTCCAGGTTGGCTCAGAGTCTTTGGATCCACAATGAAGATGCATCCAGTCTGTTTATCTACTTGAGAACTATAATCAGAGGTGTTATCTATTAGGGAATAACCAGTTCCAATGATAATTTGTCATGACCAGATGACAGATTGGGCTTGACTCCAGGGCCCCTCACCACCAACCTGCCTCCTGCCATTGCATATAGTGTCCTTGCCCTTTCTGCCACTGAATGCAGGGTCCTTGGTAGCCAGGCTGGGCTGTTGCTGGTATACAGCTGTTCTCTAAGGCTTCTGAATACAGAAACTTGTAAAGTGTCACGCAATAAAAGGTCACGATGCCTGTGCAATTGGAGCACACTCTTCCAGTTGGAGCAACATGAAAAAACAGTTGTGTAGCTGCCTACCTTCTACCGTACAGACTGGAACATCCCCAGGAACAGCGAGGGAGGAAAAGCAAGGTGCTTGGTGAGCTGGCACTGGTTCCCTCTTCAGATTGTGAGTGAAGGATGAGGCAGTTGTTCACTTATGTGATGAAAGACAGCTCTTTTCCCCCATCCCCAACTCTACCAGCACCCTTCTTTCATACACCCGCTCTGGGCTTCTTACTGGTGATAGAAGGGGCTGCTTATCAGCACCTTTTCATATAAGCCCTATTTCCCCCCACTTTACTTTCTTTGAACGTACAACTGCCAAGGCAAGGAGCCCCTTCTGAGACCTAATTCTAGAGCAATTAATGCAAAATGAGGAAAGACAGAGTTTTCTTGTTCTTAGGGAGAAAATAAAGTCCGTTATATTTATTGGGTAAAACTAGATAGATAATACTCCTGCCTATAATCAAATCAGAATATCACATTTTCAACAAAACTTTAAGCTTTTCCCTGCACAGCTTCTTTCTGAAATCTCAGCTACTGAATCTGTACCAGAAGAAGAGATGAGAGTAATTGCCTTACCCTACATTATTAACCACAGATATATTTTATTTAGATTCTGATTATCAATTCTTAAAACAGCAAGGTTACAGTTGAATAAAGAAAAGAAAAAAAGAAAAAAACCCAGCAAAATGTAATCTGTCACGCAAGCTATATAATCTGAAAATTTCCTCTGAATCCAGAGGCAGGCCCTGTCCATTTTTTCACGAGGCCACATGTAACCACCTCTGTTGAGAACAGTCTCAGGTAAACAGAGATGCTGCATCACGTGTATTTATCCATGTAAATAAACACATATGTTTTATGCTAGTTTAAAATCTGAAGGCAAGGGTGAGAAACATATATCCCTCCAGACCCTGCTGAAACACAACTCCCAACGTCTCTCCCTGTTGCCTGTGTTGATTGGGCCAGTTGAGAATTGTAGTTCAGCAATGTTGGCCAGGCCACGGGCTTCTCACCCCTCATCATTTTTTTATGAGAATCATTGTCATGAGAATCTTACAATACTGTCGTCTGGTGGTATTGCTGAGAAGCTGCTGTTAAGGAATCTTAGCAAACTCTACTCTCTGATCTTCAGTTCCCAGAGAAACAACTGTCAACCTGCTCTGGTTTAGTGCTTGAATGCACGTTAGCTTTAGGTAATGTACCCTGGCTACCACAAACGTCAAGGCTTATATCAGTTTATGGTTTTCAATCAGGATTAAACTAAGGGTAGGACTGAAGTGTCTCAAGATGTTCCTGATCTTGGTTCTTATTGTAAATTGGGGATTCCAAGCAGTTGCTTTCTGCTGTCAATATACATTACACTGAATCACATTGAACAAATATTAATATTTGCTAATAATAATATAAAGCAGAGATCAGCAAACCACATACAGCAGGAGGCATGCAGCCCACAAGCATGCAAAGGTTTACACACCCCTAGTTAAATTATACAGTTCAGTCTCCAGGTAAACAGAAGCTGACACAATCTCTACAATGGCACAAAGTTAAACAGGATGTCTTTCTGCACATTTGAATGCATCCTTATTATTTATATATAAATGGTGCTTCCCATCATTTTTCCATCAAAAGGGAAAAAATGTGCAAATCTTTAGAATGGCTTTGCATGTATAACACATAAAAACAACAACAGTCCTTCCAATCCATCTTAGCCATTTGTATAACACTATCACACATCATCATTCTTCCTTCCACCCATTCCCCACATGCAGATTTCAGGTGTCCAATTGCTTTTTAAGCACAATCTCTGACTATCCAAAAAAAAATTGCTTGCTTCTGCATTATGCGCTATTGTCAGTGAAATAAAACTTGTGAATGATAGTTGTTCTTTATGCCTGCACTCATTCAATGAAACTTCTTGCTTGCATTTCCATCTTGCTTATATTTAAAAGGTGAGCCGCAGAGCAATTTGCCCCAAATGGTAGATGCTGGGATTCTACTAGAGCCTGAAATTACAGCAACTGTCTCATGTGGTTCAGGGGAAAGAATCTGGTTTTCTAAGATTCTCTGCTTCCACTCTCAAAATATTATATTTCTAGCTCCTATTTTTGGAAAGAAGTGCGTGATGTTGTATGAATTTGGCTGCCCAAACGCTAAAGATTTCTGCCAATCATAGCAAGGAGCTTCATTGCCATGAATAAGTCCTTGCTCCATTTGTGATAAGCAGGAGCAGAATAGTGCATAATTTCTTATGGTAGGGGTTTAAAAAACAATTCTTCTCAGAATTTGGATTTCATAGGTGCTGCATTCTTATTTTCATAGTTTTAGTATGAAATGCACAGAATCCTGCCTATAAAGTAGATTAACTTTTCCAAACCTGGTATCCTCCAGACTCCCAAATGCTGGCTGGGAATTTTAGGGCCTGTAGTCCCAATATATTTATAGGGTGTTACATTTGGAAAGGTTGCTATAGATTCTCAGCAGCATAGGAATCCAATCTCAAGTCTGGTTCCATTTGGGGGAGAGGGAGGGAGGGAAAGGGAACCGAGAATACCATCCAACAATCCTTCACACTGAGTCCCACTATTGATCGTCTATATTTCCTAATGCATATACATTGACTGAACATTAAAAATATTTGTTTCCTGATTCTGCTGCCTAGAGGAAGTTAGCAAAATAGCTTTGGCCAAAAAGTTAAAACAACATCAAAGAACTATGAAAAGCCCTAAGGTTAAGGAAAGGTCTATTCAATTCTCATCACTTTTTATTAGCTATATAAACAATGTGTTTTTCCTAATAGGTAAAGTTTGTACCAGTGTTGTTCTGAACTCAAATACATAATATGGATGTCTACAATGTCTGCATTTCTCCTTAAGATTAGATATGCATTCAGTCACATATATAAAGCTCCTAAATTTTTGTGCTTTTTTAGGGCTTTTTTTGGTCTCGGGTTTATTTTCCTTTTGAACAATAATTTCACATTTTAATGTTTTGTTTCTTCAATTAAAGTAAAAAGAAAAGAATATCCCAGAAGTAGCCATCCATAAGCAACGCTCACAAGCTCACGGGGGCCTCTTCTCCCCAGGCCTAGGGTCATCCATATCACATTGTAACGTATCTTGACATGTGGCAGGTTAATGCAGATGAGAAGTTTGGAGAAGCCCAGGGGTGGCCTGCAGTAGTAGGCATCACTGACAGATTTCCTTGGTGACAAGACAGACAACACTTCATTTTTCTGAACTGACATTAGAGATTCCATTTTTTTATGTGCAGAATATTAAGAGGGCAATGCCTGTAAATTCCCCACCACAGGTACTTTTCTAATCTAGGAGTTGGTTCATACATTACATTATCAAGTCATAAGATTCTTCCTGAAATTATTCATATTGCAGGAAGTGGGAAAATGCTGGGTCAAGGCTGGCCCAAGAAAGGTACTTTGTATTAAGACAATACCATTCCTCAGTTGCAATTCTAAATTTAGTGTCTTCCTTCCCCCTGAGGGTAGCAGGAGAGCTTAGGGGAAACTGGCAGGCTGCTTTCTCTAAACTACAAGTAGTCCTTGGTTTATAACCACTCATTCAAACTTGCAGTGGCGCTGGACAAGTGGTACTTATGACCAGTCCTTGGAGTTCTGGCCGTCGCAGCATCCCTGTGGTCACGTGATCATGATCCGGGAGCTTAGTGCCTGGCTCACAATTATGATGTCGCAGTGTCCCATGGTCACAGAGTCACCTTTTGCAACCTTCTTTGCCAGCTTCTGACAAGCAAAATCAATAGGGAAGCCGGTAGGAGGTCGCAAATAGCAACCACATGAAACTTAACAACCCACAGTGATTTGCTTAGCAACAGCAACCAGGACTGCCAGGATTGCCATTGCTAAATAGCACAGTCACATGATATCACACTTTATGTCTGTGTTGCTTAGCGATGGAACTTCCTGTTCTAATTGCCATCGTAATCAGAGGACTACCTGTAATGGTTCCAACCACAGCTTTCCAACCACTATATGAGGCAGAGGTCAGCAACGCAGTGGCTGTGAGCACCTGGCATCTGTGCCTCCCCTCAAGTATACAAGTAACCCCCAATTTAAAAGTTTGTTTATAAAAATTAAAATCTCAGGCAATCACCAAATCTCCCAAAATCTTGGTATTTCAGTCTGAAATCTTACAAGACTGATGACATTTTTGCAAGATTTGGGGCAAGTATGCCATAAAACTATAGTTTTAAGCAAGTGTAAGATTTAATAATTTGGAACTTGGGAAATTTCTTAAAAATGATTTATTTTGGCACCAGATACCTCTCACAGTGCTGTTAGAGATCACGACAGGTCCCCAGATTACAGGTTGGGAACAATTATACTAAATAATTCTGGTTGTCCACACCTTAATGCCCCTCTATGCCTCCTCCCCTCTCCCAGCATTTGATGCCCCAAGTCTACCCATGGAGAAGGACATATATGCAAATTGTATACATCTGAGTTGCTTCTTCAGCAACTAAGGACAGACATTCCAATCAGCATACATAATGAAAGCAATGTACACATACGCCAGTTTGCATCTATTTAATAGGCTCCTTGTCTCCTTGTGATCATAAATAATACTCAGAAGTCTTGAAAATGTGATTTTATTAGCCAGACAAATTAATATCAAGCAGACAAGGAAACTGGATTCATTTTTATTTTTCTGTATAATAGAGATTTCATCTTTAACCAGGCCTAAAGAGAGAGTATGCTAACATGGAAACACTGGAAATAATTTTACATTGATTCCAGGCAGTAATCCTGGGGGAAGTCAAGTGGTTCATGACTTGGGGTTCTTCGTGGACTTGTGATCCTGCTTAAATAGCCAATGGAAGTTATCAGTCGGGGGGGCTTTTTCCAGTTTCAGTTAGCATGCCAGTTATGACCATACCTGGACCAAGATGCTTGACCTCAGTAACTCATGCCTTGATCACCATTCAGCTGAACTTCTGAAACGCACTGTACAAGGAGTTTTTGCAGCTCACTCAGAAGTTGCAGCTAGTATAATACGTGGCAGCCCCACCAATATAAGATTGCACCTAAAGTTGCTGCATTGGTTTCTGAGTCCAATTCAAAGTGTGGACATTACCTTTAGTGCCCTGAATTGCACAAGTGCGATAGATTAGGCAATTCCTTGCCAGAGTTAAATCTGCCAGTCTGGTCGGATCATTGGGAAAGAGTCTACTAAAAGTTCCCTCCCCTTACTAAGGTTCATGGTGCATGAGTGAGATGGCATGACTTCTCCATAATAGCCCCCACTTTATGAAATATTCTTTCCTGAGAACTATGTGTGGCCCCTTCTTGCTGCAATTTGGTAAACAAGTTATTCCAACTTATTTTTGGTCCCAGTTCACTCATCATGGGCATTTATCTTGGTTTTTATCTTTGCTTTTGTAGTTAACTTTTGTTTTTAGCATTAATTTGGATTTTGTTATTATGTTTTTGTTTGATGCTATATACTGCCCAAATTTTTTTTAGAATTGGGGAGGGAGGAGTTAGAAGTACTCTAAATAGATGAAAAAAGATATATAAATGCATCCTCTGGAGATGAACTTGTTGACTACAGGAACAGGACTGAGTTGCTGCTGCCTGCGAAGCACACTGAAATAGAAGGTGCTGCTCGGATAAAATCCTAATTAGCATACTCCTGGATTTGCATGTCGGGAGGATACATTATGCATCCTCATGTAAAAAGGTGGCTGGGCCTGGATTCATATTTTAGTCTGTTTGCAGGATATTCAGGGTCAGATGGAAGTGCACCGAAGATCATCTACTGGGTGTTTGTTGGCCCTCTGGGAAGTTGAAGGGGACAAATGTTTTGCTGTCATTACATCATGTCCTTGCAGAGAATAAATCCTAGCTAGAACAGGAGATTGATTGGATGAAGAAATGACGAAAACTAACTTTTCTTTTGCAGATGCTGATTCCCCGTGTAGGTGCTTGTTACAGGTTTACAGCTGGCCTTACTCAGTTCACCGGAAGGAGAAACAACTAAAATAAGTCTTACAATCTGATTCAGACTGCTCTCTATCCAAGCAATTTATATGCAAAGAACCATTTTTTTCTTTAGCAGATAGGATGCAGGAGATGCTGTCTTGATCCTTTTTTTAAAATACCTTTATTAAACTTTACAATTAAAAAGATAAGAACTTAAAAAAAATTAAAGGATATAAAAAATAGAAAGTGCAGAAAAGAAGGAAAAATTAGAAGAGAAATAAAAAAGAAAGAAAAAATAAGGTTTAGTCTGGCGAGATTCTATTAGGTGCAAGCTAATCAAGGAACTATACTGGACTGGACTGCCTCGTTGTTGTTCTTGGGCTGGGTCTGACAAGAATTCTTTTAAATCCTTAAACCTGCACTTAAAACTCCTTTTGCTAAGGATTGAAGAAGACTCACCTGGTGCTCGAAAACTTGCTGTTGTGAAGGTTCCTAATATCTAAAAGACAGTTAGGAAGCAATTTCCCAAAATGATTAAGAAATGAGGCTTGGTGAACTTTCTGTCCGTATAGGCTACATTATAGCTGTGTGCTTGGTTGAAATCCTTCGACTTCCAGCTGCTCAACTCACAAGTTGACCACAAAAACCTCAGTTCCTGCAGTCTATTCACAAGAAGCAGCTGTCCGGAGTACATGTGGGCGATTTCCCAATCTCTTTTCTGGAGAGATTTCACCAGGCAGAATTCACCATCTGGCCATTGATATCTGCTGCAATGCTGTCACTGCTCCTTCATGGATGTCTACTTTGCCATGAATCCTCAATGAAAGCCAAGATGCTGTCTTCATACTAATTAATTCCCAAATCTGTTGCTGTCAAGAATTTCAGTCGACCTATTGGCTGCAATTGTTATCCTGGGTGAACTGAGCTAGACTATGAACTGAGCTAGACAGAGGAAATGTGGTGGTAGATAAATATCTTGGAGTTAACTGGGGTAGTGGGGTAATGGATATTTCTGAGGGTAGTGATTACCAGAACTCCATCAAGTTTGTGATTCAAGATATAAGGGAAAAGGAGAGTTTCCAGTATAAATGCATGGGAATCTCTTATCTATAGCGTTTACCTAGGAGATAAAAATGTACATATTCTTCCAGTATGGAGGACATGTCTAGCAAAAACAGCTAATGGAACTAGTATACAGATAAAACCCCATATACAGAAGTAATATATCTATGTGACAAGGTCAAGGGATTCCCAGCCATAACCCTGAAATAGTAGTTGCAACATATACCACAAGCAGAACAAGAAATCAAGGATCTGTGGATAATAACTTTGGCAAATCACTAGCTGTTGTGAACAAAGAGGTCATCAATTTTACACCCTACACATGAATCTCTAGAGGCCAATTTTTGAAAGGGTTAAATGAGCCTTGGTCTTATCTGACCAGGCAATTTTTAAGTATGTGATCAGAAAACTAAGGAAGTTGGGCGGAGAATACTTTGTTAAGTGACTATGCAGTAAGTGTTAGTTTGTAGCTGCAAACTGTTTCTTGCTATTTACTCTGTAATGTATACAGGAATTTGAAAAAAGGCATCATCTACACCTATTTAAGAAACTGAGGTCAATTAGTTGGTAGGAGAGGCGACCTTTTTTATTGTTTTCTACACGACAGTTCCAATGTTATTGCTGGGAAGCTTGCGGTTTTAATGGCAACTGAAGATCACAAGACCATTGCTTTTTCCCTCACGTGCTTGAATGGCAGTTTACAAACAGTACCTCATACAATATTTAATGTACCACCAACAGATTTGTATTAGACAAATGTCAATGCTATACAGGGTTAAAAGACGATCCAGAAGTGCAGTATACTCCCCGAGTCAAAGTGAGAGTAAGAAATGTGATTATGATTTTGTGGAACTTAGCAAAGACACTAGAAAAAGTATTCCAAGCAGGATTACTGGTGACCAGATATGCGCAGAGCTTCCTCAGGACAATGCAGTCTATCTATGCTTCCCAGCAATGGTGATTTCCACCAGATAACCTCATAGGGGGCCGGGGGAGAGACACACTACGGGACAAGGGTCTCAAACTCAAATCATCACAAGTGCTACTTATGGGTTAGTTCACCAGTTCACAAATTGAGGGCTACAACACTGAAAAAACACTGTTTTCATATATTGATACAAAAGTCTCCAGTGAATCAAAATGGAAGAAATGAAGAATACAATATGCCAATAAACATAAAATTATTCGGAAAACATTTATGGCCATTTCACTTTGGCCACTGAACTGGCAGCATTTTTCATTAATCAGAACACCAATATTTGGTTTTATTACTGGGACGGCATGTAAAATTATTTCAAGATCAACATCTAGGAAGTAATCTTGTGCACTGCATAAAATGACTTTTTGGGGGGGAGGGCAGTGGTAAGTTTGAGAACCCTGCTTTAGGAATGAAGACAGCAGAGTCTTCATAGCAATAACAGGCTAGATCCACAGGCCCTAACCCTAACCTTGAGTATGTTACAAAACATCTTAAAATTTTAATGTACAAATAAAATAAGGAGATTTATTGCCAAGTAACTATGTTTAAGTATATGTTGTTCTTTGATACATAGCAGCATAATTTAATTTACCCAAAAATTACACTGATCTCAGTGAGATTTGTTCTCAACCAAATATATAAGAGATCCTATGCAAATGTAGAGTATTAACTAGTTCCCTGCTAAGTTCTTTGCAGAACAGAACAGAAACTAAGAGGGTCTTCCCTTTTTATTTTATGTTCGTCTCCACACCATCTGCTGTAAAACTGTGTTTTAAAAAGTACCAAGCAAATAGAAGTGGAAGAGGCCTATCCATCTGCTCACATTTGTGCTGTTATCCTTTTGATAACAAGCTCTAATTCCAGTAAAGAAGGGTAGCAAAGAGATCACAGAACTGCCGTCTTTGGGTAAGGAAATGGCTTCTGATCAGAGGGACAGTCATAGAAGTATCCTGGATTATTTGTATTGTGGGTAGTACTTCTGAAAACTCCGTTGCAGATGCCCAGTGCCAGAGGCTGCTGGTGTAGTGACCTGATAAGAAAGAACCGTCTTGTAAAATTGGCAGTTTTTCATAGCCTTCAAATGATCCAGTGTTGACTGTGCAATAAGAATATTTAAGATGTCAACATTTTTGCACTGTTACAGCTCCAAAGTGATGGTTATGAAAAGGCATCAACATTACCCTGTGCCTCAAGAACTCTGCCCAAGGACCTTTGCCAATATCTTTCATGTCAATGAACTCATCCAAAGCTATATTTGATAGAGAAGCCATAATAGATAACTGAAACAATTAAGCTTCCCCATACATTTCTCTCTATATGTCTCCAAATATACAGAAAGTATACCTCTAGTACAAGAGACTGGGATCAAAGTGCTAGAAAAACCATTACCTCCCTCCTGGCTAGTCTGCAAGAAAATGTTCAATTGGATCGGTCTTTCTGAACCTTGTGCTATCTAGATTTGATGGACATCAATTTCTAGTATTAAGGCATTATTTGGAGGGCACCAACTTGGAGAAGGGAATACTAGAGGGATTCACATTCTGTTCTACTGATAACATTCTTATGTTGTTGTTTACAGTATTTACAATATAGTTTTCTGGCCTGAAACTCCTCTTTCTTTACCCCTCCTTCACATGTGTACACACACATACCTGAGCAGGATTGAACAATGGAACTGCCCCTTCTGTGGGGAATAGAGGCACACTATCAGGGTTGTACTGATGTCTGAAGGAATTAATCTGAAATATCAGGAGAAAAAATTATGAACTGTCAAGAGTTGTTAAGAAAAGCAAGAAGAAATACCAAGTTACATACAACAGAATCACTCAAGATGGAGGCCAAAGGGCAGCAATCTGGTTTCTTCCAGATATTTTTAGATTTCAACTCCAATCAGGCCAAGTCAAAATTATTATGGAAACTGTAAACAGAGACATTGGGAGGGCACATGATCACCTATCACTAGAATATAGCACCAAATATAATGTTCCCACAACAGCTGGCTTGCTCTTCTTCCAACCTGAATTCCCAAAGTTTGCGTGACTGGATTTTTGACCTCCCCAGTGACATTTCTCTTCCAAACCAGAGGTTTCATTTTGTATACAACACTGTTTTCCTTATCTCACCTGATAACCAGCATCTGAAACTACAGCTGCTTCCAAGCTGCTATGGCCTTGTGGATTTTGGGCTTCTGGAGAAATAACAGATATTATATGTTTTTTAATGGTGAGATTTAAAGCAGCATTGTAGTACGGGTAGTCCTCAGTTACCAACAATAATTGAGAGCAACAACTGTCTCTAAGCAATGCAGTCGTAAGGTGTGATGTCACATGACAACACCAACTTACAATGGCAGTTGTGGCAGTCCCAGTTGCCGTTGTTAGGTGAATCTGGTAGAGTCACAGCATCCCCCAGTCACATGATCACCATTTGCGACCTCCTGCCAGCTTCCTCATTGACTTTGCTTGTCAGAAGCCAGCAGTCAAGGTCACAAATGGTGATCATGTGACTGCGGGATGCTGCAACATCGTAATTATGAGTCAGCTGCCAAGCACCCAAATCAGGATCACATGACTGCAGGGATGCTGCAATGGCTGCAACTGAGGACTCATCATAAGTCCCCCTCGTTCAGCACTGTTGTAAGTTCGAGTGGTTATTCAATGAGGACTAACTGTACTTCTACTTGTGTGAAGTTCTCCTCTACTCCTTCCCCTTGATGACAAATCTCATTGGTTTTCCCTATCTCCAAGGGAACATATCAAATGTTGAGGGATGTACCAAAAATCTTGGGTACGATTATCCACAAAAAAAGGGGGGGAAATTGCAAAAACATCTGTGCACAGAATATTTTTAGTTACAACTAAACTAGCGATATATGGAGCAATTCATTCAGAAACATGCAGGGATATATTTACCTGGAGATCTCTTGGAAAAAGGATTGCCTTCTGTGTGAGAAAGAGGAGGAGGGCAATGAAGTGATGCAGGCTTTGCCTCATTCATGGGTGAAACTGAAACAGGCTGGGCAGTTTTCTCCTGGAGAAGGAAAATATACAACAGTGATGAAATAAATTAGCTGTTGGCTGTTTTCAAAAATTATCTTCAACCTTCCTGTGAAGACTGTGGAACACCCTTTCCCTTGAGATCCGGTGGGCCCCCATCCCCTGGGCCTTCCTTAAATCAGTGAAGAGCTGGTTTTTCCCACAGGCACTGGGACAGTAAGTTTGGAGCCCAGAGACCCAAGAGATGAATGGATATTGCTATAGATTGGGTGCCTGTTTTTTCTTGATTTTTCTTCTTTTCTTTTTTGTATTGGTTTATTGTTTGTGCTTTTTATCACTGTCTGTAGCCACCCTGAGTTGTGTGCTACAAGATGGGTGGCCATATGCATCTTTTAAATCAATAAATCAATAAATCCTGAAATTCAAAACAATCAGGTAGAACTCCTGGAAGAAAATGAGCTGTCCAATGGTTAGCATTAGTTGTTACTAATTAGGGGCTGGACTTTAGGGCATATACACTCTTCCTTTGGTAGCACAAACCCAGGGCCTTGTAGCAAAGGAGTTTTTTAAAAAAACAGCAAAAGACCAGCAAAAGATTAGAAAGAAATATATAATTTAGATGCAGCAAGTTTATTCCTGATGCATTTCCAATTGCCATTTTTTTGCCAAGGGAAACTCAAATGAAACAAACTGATCAGAAGGTCTTTTTCCTTCTGCTATTTTGTGAGATCAGCCAATCCATTCATTATATTTGAGAGTTCCTCTTTACAAACAATCATGATTCAAAATGCTTTGGGAATACAATTAAGTCATACAAATCTCCCCAAGAGCCTCCTAACCAACTGACAGAGAGAAGCAGGATTGGTGTGGAAGGAAGAACTGATGCAGCATGAGAACCACCAGGGCCGATGCTTGTTGATACAGAATATCTCTTTTCATTTTTCAACATTTTGTTGGGCAGTAAAGTGACTGTAATAAAAGCTGGAGCCACATCTGCCCAGCATGTTCAGTGGGGGGCTACTAAACATATTCAGTCTTTACTGGAGCATTTGAAGGGGGAGATCTCAGTGGGGGGAAGAGTACTTCTAAAAACTCCTGAGTTCTCCTAAGCATGACAGTACCTCCATCTTGTTCCTCAATGACATCATTTTGTCTATAACTCCTGTGGCACACATTGGCTGAGTTGATTATTCTTATTTTCTGATTGCCCCCAGAAAGCTAATTGCATGTCAACTGGCTGTAGGCTTACTTCAGAAACTAGAGAAACGAGCAATCTAGCTGAGAATTTGAAAGTTAACCTCCAAGCCAAGAAACACAGTATTGTCTGAGAAAACCTGAGAATGTCTTCCTGAGGACAAGGTTCAGGAATAGACAGTTCCTTAGACCTTTTCTGTTGGTCCTCTTTCTTCCTCCTCTGTCTTAAAGAACCACACTCTTCTTCTTCCATTATTCTCTGCTATTCTGGCCCTTGTCACAGAATTCTAAATAGGATTTGAGTCCTGGAGATAAACTTATGAAGCAAAGAAAACAAACACAAGAAGTCTTTTTAAAGACAACTTTGGTCCTGTTTCTATGGCAAGTACATATACTCCTGATTGAAGTCCCTGGCATCATTTGTTGCCTGTCAGACTCTTTTGTTCTTGTTAACAATATCTTCTTCTCATCACATCTCTGATACTCCATTGAATGTCAGGGTAATCATATGTGACTGGATCTTAAATTCTTCAACAGCACTGCTTTATTCAAATACACCTTCATGTCTGGTTCAACTCTTGGTGACTATACAGATATATTCATGTAGGATTTTTTGGCAACAATTCTTGTGGCTGTCAAATCAACCATGTCCCTCCTGGTTGGTTAAGGCCTCCTGGGAAGGGACATGTGGTTGGGCCCAGGCAGTGGTTAATTCCTGAGAGGATGGTCCTGCCATCTCTTAGGGAGGCAGTGGTCTGTTCCCTCCTCAAGAGGCCATTGCTGGACCCTACCATTCTGGACAATTTTCATCCAGTCTCCAACCTTCCCTTTTTTGGGAAAGTTGTAGAGAAGGTGCTTGTGCTGCAGCTTCAGAGGCTCCTGGAAGAAGCAGATTATCTGGACTCCTTTCAGTCAGGGTTCAGGCCTGGGTATGGGATCAAGTTGGCATTGATCACACTCTTGAATGACCTCGAGTTGGAGTGAGATGGGAGTAGTGCATCCATCCTAGCTCTTCTTGATCTCTCAGCAAGATCATAGCATCCTTCTGGGTTGGCTCTGGGAGTTGGGGGTGGGCGGTAATGTGTTGTGCTGGTTCTCCTCCTTCCTCCGGGGTTGGTAGCAGTCAGTGTTGATGGGGGGAGAGGTCAAGCCCATGGCCCCTCCTTTGTGGGGTGCCACAAGGTTTGGTATTTTCTCCCTTCCTGTTTAACATCTACATGAAGCCGCTAGGTGAAGTCATCCAACTGTTTGGGGTGAGGTATCATCAGTATGCTGATGATATTCAGCTTTATATCTCCACCCCAGGTTGCCTAGTGATGCCATTGAGGTTCTGTCTCAGTGCCTGGTGGTGGGATGGCCTGAACTGGGTGCAACAGGCTTCAACTCAACCCAAGCAAGACTGAGTTGCTTTGGGTTTTTGGATCTCCTAGTTCTGGGGACCTTCCATCTTTGGTCCTGGATGGGGAGGCACTCCCTCCAACAGCTGGTGTGCAATCTGGGGGTCCTCTTGGACTCACAGCTCCTGCTTAAGGAGCAGGTGACAGCCATAGCTAGGAGGGCCTTTATACAACTTCAGGTTGTGCATCAATTGCACCCATTCCTGGACTAGGCCCTGCTCACAATCACTCATGCTCTTGTGACCTCCAGACTGGACTACTGCCATGTGTTCTAAGTGGGGCTGCTCTTGAAGAGTATTTGAAAGCTTCAGCTGGTGCAGAATGCGGTGACATGGACAGTTATTTGGCACATGTGACACCACTGCTCTGTGAGCTGCATTGGCTACTAGTTTGCTTCCAGGTGCAATTCAAGGTGCTAGTTGTCACCTTTAAAGCCCTTCATGGCTTGGGACCAGGTCACTTATGGAAACGTCTCTTCCCAGTTGTTTCTACTCATCCTACCCAATCCAGCAACAGAGGTATGGTCCAGGTCCCATCGGCTAAGCAGTGTTGGTTGGAGGAGGGGGCAGGAGGAGGCAATAACTGCATTTTCTGCTGGGATTCCCATCCACTGAAACATAATCCCTCCAGAGGTCAGATTGGCCCTGACCCTGCTAGCCTTCTGCAAGGCCTTAAAAACCTTTTTTGTGCCTGAGCCTGGGGCCCCAAGTATGCCTCGGTGCCCATCTCCTGGTTGTGTTAATGGTTGTTTATGATTCCAGCTGCTGTGTGTCTTATTTTTTAGACTGTATATACTTTATTTGGTTTTTTAGCTATTTTTATTGTAAGTCACCCAGAGTCACATTTGTGAAATGGGCAGTGATATAAATCAAAATAGATAAATAAATAAAACACTTATTTGCCATTGCTTTCTTCTGGGATGTTTTCTAACTTCCCAGTTTAGCTTACAGCCCCAAAATTTCCTAGTGGTTTTCATCCTAGTGTTAACCATGTTCAATCCCATTTTCTGAGATGACTCAGGATTGCCCAAGTATAGCCAGCTGCTGTGTCAATAACTGCATTATTAACAATGTTGTTATTCCTACACAACTAAGTGCTAAGCAATCAATAAAAATAAGCAAGTATTTCATCTAGGTACTGATGAAACAAATGAAAAGAAATGCTAGAGAACAATTAACATGAAACCAGGATATGTGGAAGAGAAAAGAAACATCCAGTGTAGTAAATCTTAACAACGACATTATAAATACTAACAAAACACTTGTCGTGGGAACTGGAGATATTATACTGTATGTGCAAAGTTGGAAGTTGAAGTGGGAAGGCAAATACACAAAGACTGAGATGTGGAAGAGAAGAAGACTAATACAAGAGACAACAAATGAATAATGCATTTGTGAATTTTTATTTAGACACTCCCACTGCAGGGTGCAAGAGGCGAGAGAGAATGTTCCCCTATGTGAAAACCTTTCTGCACAAACAAGACATTTTCTCTTCAGCATGCTGTTTTTCTATCGACGAACAGACTGTTGTGTTCATTTTTACTTACAGTTGTTCTTTTTTTACTTGGGTTTGATAGGGGCACTCTAAAATTTGATCTCCACAGTAGCTGAAAGTGATACAATCTGACAAAAGCTTTACTATTTGATTCTGTTGAGCATACAAGCTAATCCTTAACCTTTTTTGTATCAGATGAAGCTGTCAGTTCCAGCCTTTCTGGTATAGTTCAGCCCCCCTTCCCCTTGGCATAAGCCGCTGGCAGATATAATGCAAAACTCCCCAAACCCTCAACTCCACCCTCAGTGCCTTACTGGTTTCCTACAAAACACAAATATCCTGTAAAAGTAATAGTGGTCCCACTTTTTTTTATTTAGCCTTCCTGAAATGATGGATCTAGGATACTATTTTCAAGCTGGGGGTTCCTTGGATGCTTTCGGAACTGCTATCAGTTAAAAGACCATTCATGGTAGCTCCTGCTGTTCTGCTAGATTCTGCTGCTGCAGAGTAACAGTAGGAGATTTTTCTGAAGAGGACAGATTGCTGAGAACCAAAAAAACCCAAACCCTTTCTTCTAAAAAGACCCTGTGTTACCTGGGAAACTGGAGCAGTTGAGTCCAAAGAAGCAGTTGGAACTTTTTCGGATGATGCTCCATCGTTATTTGCTTTGGAACGGAACCAACGGAGCCAGCCAAAACCAGAAGTCTGGAGGGATACAAAATTTTGAGTGGAACTTGCTGGGCTTTTCTTCTCTCAAGCCTGAAGGCCTCCAAACCAGTATGAAGCTTCCCTGCCTTGTTGTGCTTCCCTGCCTTGTTCTGCAGGCAGAGTAGAAAGGACTACCTTCTTAAAGACATGCCACTAAAAAATATTCACAATATTCTCTCACACACACCTCCTCCAAGAACCTGGTATAAATGTCACTAATGCAAGATAGAACATAGGAGACATTGACTCTCTGATCCTGCCATAGGCACATCATAGTTGCATTGTATAAAATAGTGTAAGTAACTATGAAGGGGCAGGAGAAACCAGAATCTCACATTGTTGCTGTTGAACATATGAACTTTCCCCAACCTCATCCTCTTCATCTACAGTGGATGTTCATTCCTGTAATTCCTCCTCTGGTCCAGCATTCTGTTTCCAAAAGAACCCAATGAAATGCTTCTGAGAAGCGCACATACAGGCATGGAAACAAACAAATCTCCCTATTGTGTGTCCTCACACCTGACAGCTCCATTACACTTCCGTAGTCTGGCTCAATCTGTTCTTATTTCATCTGACCCTTATTTTGAAATCATATAAGTGGAGGCAGTATTTCACAATGGTTCCATGCCTTTGTGAATGGATGATTTCAGATGGCGATAGTGGGAAAAGAGAGGCCAACCCTTTACCCACTACAATATGGGGTGCCAAAGGCTTCTTCTCTCTCTCTCTTTCCTGCTGTTTAACATTTACATGACACTGCTGGGAGAAGACCTCTCAGTTTGGGGTGAGGTATCACCACTATTCTGATTATACCCAGATAGGCATCTCTACCCTGTCCAAGCCAGTAATATGGTGGAGGTCCTGACCAATGCCTGAAGGTTGTATGGATTTGAATGGGAAAAATAGATTGAAACTGAATCCCAGGAAGACCAAGTTGCTGTTTTTCCAGAAACCACATGGCTCTCTCTTTGCTCCAGTGATAATTCTGGAAGGGGTAGTCCTCCCCTTGAAAGAACAGCTCTGTAATTTGAGGATCGCTTAGACTCATGGCTATTGGTGGATAGACAGGGGGAGCTTATAGCTAAGGGGCCTTTGCTCAGCACTGGCTGGTGCATCACTTGCAGCTCTTCCTTGAGAAGGAGGCCTGGAGACACTAACTCATGCCCTTCTCGTGTCCCAATTAGATTTTTGCAAAGCAGTCTAGACTTCAAAACTACTCAGAATCTACAACTGCTCCAACAAACTATCTATTAGAAGATGAGAGCCATTATTCAGACATAACACTGGGCTTAGGGCTCTACAATGGTCACCAGCAGGCTTCCAGGTGCTCATTTTGATCAAATTGATCAAAGTGCTGATTTTGACTTTTAAAACCATACATGACCATCTACTTCAAGTAGATCCTATCCATTCACTGTGTGCTTCTCAAGTAGGGATGATTAGGGTTCCTCCCTAATATAAGGACCATGGGAAAGGAAGAGATTTTGTGTATCAATTGCAAATACCCTATTTAACAGCCTCCTACCAGAAATCCAGATGGATCCATTGCTACTGACCTTTTTAAAAAAGCCTTAAAAAACAGAGGTAAAACCCGTCATCTATTTTGTTGTTGTTATAGCAATTTATTATATGGTTTGACTCTTTTAAAGATTATTATTTTTGCATTTTGGTTTATTTTACACTGCCATGAGTCCATCTGGAAATTGACTCTATCTATCTATCTATCTATCTATCTATCTATCTATCTATCTATCTATCTATCTACCTACCTACCTACCTACCTACCTACCTACCTACCTACCAAAGGAAATAGATATATTCAAAGCAAATAAATAATGATGTTCTCTTTTGCTAGATCTAAACTGATTTTCTCAGAACTGAAGCCTGCATATTCTCACTTGAATGTAATAAACAATGAATTTAATAGGGCTTGTTTCTGAGTAAATATGAATTGGCTGGCATAATGCAATTATGTGTTGTACGAATTTCAGTATGGGTCAATTACGTACAATGATCCCAGCATCTTCAAGGTAGAGTAAAATACAGTCCTACCTTTCAGATCTGCATAATTTTCAGATAATACAGCTGTCCTTTTCAACAAGAGTGCCTCACCTTTGCTACCTCTTGCCCTGTATTCTCCACTAATTTCTTCTCTGATGAGGCTTCATCCCATGAGCCTTCTGGGGACGGAGGGGCATCTTCTGCCATGGATATTGTGGAACTCTCAGAAATGGTCCGGGTCCGCACATTAAAAGCGGTCTGATATCAGAGAGAAAACATTAGCATAAAGTAACCAGAAGAGAGCAGATCCATAGAGATAACTAAACAAGATAGTATTGTTGGTAGCCTAATTCCACAGTTGGTTTATCATCCTATTTGTAAAACTGAGGCTAAGTCAAAATCTTTCCTTACCTAAGTTAATAGAACAGAAAATCCAGTGAGACAAATCAACATTGTTCCTATTCCTATAACAAATCAACATTGTTAAAGATGGAAGGTCGAAGATAGTGACTTTCTCAAGGCCAACAAGAAGTCCATGGCAGAAAATAGCCCTGGTGCTCAAATTTCACACATCCAGTTTCATCACAGAACTGCTGCTTTTTGTAATGCATGAGTCACTAGTGGGATACAAGAAAGTGGGATACAAATTACAAATGATTTCCCTAGCGTTCTATTGGATTCCAAGGTTCTTACTTCAGTGGCCCCAGTTTCAAAAAGCAGATGTGAACCAAGAGAGGTGGCACATATCATAAGAGCCCTGCTGGGTCAGACCAAAAGCTTATCAAGGTTGCCCACCTGGATGGCATTGAAACAAGAGTTAGTCTAGGATTACTGTGGCTGCCAAAAAGAAGAAAAAAATCTTAGATCTGATTCCTGGATCCTGCCACTATCATGCATCCTTCTCCTCCTCCTCTCACCTGATGTTCTGGAATGTGCTTCTTCGGATCACCAGGGAAGTGGCCCTGCCCACAAGATTCTACAGTCTCCCCTGCAGACCAAACCAAATTTGAGAGCATTATTCAAGACTAGGCTTCCATAAATAATGGAACAGTATTCACAGTCCACCCTCATACCCTGTAACGGCCTCTGGGCATCTAAAAGATCTGGCTTCTGACAAAGAATCAGTGCTATATATGGGTCTAGGCAGGCAAAAGCAGGTAATAAACATGTTCATGTCCAAATCTTCCTCGTTCCAATTTTATTGGGAAAAATAAACCATGTTTTCTGTTATACACGATTACAGCCCCTCCATTATTTTCCAGAGAATGTTGAACAATGCTAATTGATCCTCATGTGTCACAGTGTTGGATATGGTTTTGTTACAGTGGCTGAAAGAGTAAAATAAACTCTCTGACAGATTCACAAGGCAATTTGGAGCTTAGTCCAGTATTGCGACAGTATCACTGTTTAGTGAAGCTTAGGAAACAAATTTCAAACACACACACACACACACACACACACAGAGAGAGAGAGAGAGAGAGAGAGAGAGAGAGAAATAAATGCAGGATGGACCCACTCTTCCATTTAGCTCTCCCTGGTTTTCTCTCTGATGAAAAGCAGCCTCTTGAAGACATTTCCTTAAGCAGGAGTGTTGAAGAACTTAGGAAAAGAAAGTCCTCCCTCTTGTGGCAAAAAAAGGCAAGGGTTTTTTTCAACTTATTTCTGTGCTTGTTTTTAGTACCTGGGCTATGAACCCAGGAGCGGAATGAAGGGGATACTTTTCTCCTCCCTCTGTCCTTATCCTAATAAAACTCTGCTCTCTGAACTCTCATATTTGCATAGGTCTCTGTTTGGAGGCATCCTGTGAAAGAAAAATAGGATTTTGGACCAGGGTCAGGGGAAAAAATGCATACATTTCACAGGCAGGACTTAAGCTGGGTCCTCATTTACATATCAACAAAAGTATCAAATAGTGTGATTAATGTCACATCTACTTTAGCCCTCAGTCTAATGTGCTTTTAGAAAGTAGGCAAACAAAAAAGTTCTCATTGTTCCTTAGCCACTATTTGGTAGACCCTTAGAATCCAATCTGACCTGATTTCCCTATATAATTTGTTTCTCCTAAAAGCAATCACAAATGTCAACTGTAGATCAAGACAAATGGTGCTGGGAAGAGAAGGTATATGGACTGGGACTATGGCACAGAGGAATTATCAACGTGCATGCCTAGTTATAACTCTAAACCAACTAGAGGATCTCCACAGCTTTTAGGAGAAAATTACATGGAAAGAGCCTATCATCAATCTCAGAGATAATATCTAACTTGGCCCAGAGTGGCATTTAGTTCCAAGCATGCACACACAGGAATAGTTTGGAAATTGACAGAACTGTTGCAGTACCATCTTTGGAGGTAATGAAAAGGCTACTAAACAAGCATTATAGCACAGAGCAGAAGATACGGGAGCCAAAATAAGATCGTTTTTGACAACATTAGGGGTTTTTTATTATTATTATTATTGCTATTATGTAGTGTGATTTCAGGGGACAAAAACAATGGGTTAGTATTCACAGGATTATGGAACACTCTCAGGCTTTCATTGATTTAGAGTATTTCACAGTGTTTTACTGTAAATCAGTTGAGTAGAAAAAGACCAACTAAAGTGGAATGGAGTCACATGGGCAGGTGGATCTCTGCTCTGCATTTCGTTTATTTTCCCTTCTCTGGAGGGTTTTTCATCACATCATTTTCTGCCTGCTGTTACACAGTCTTCAAAATCACCCATCAAAACATCTCAGCCTTCTCTCTCAAACAATCCACATTTTTCCTAATGTCCAGAGGATTAGCAAATGGAAGGAATTTAACATCAAGATAAGGATCGCCTTCTTGCCTCCTGCCATTCAAGGCTTTAAAAATAAATCATTTAACACATAAACACAACTTGGCATTATCAACATTATTTGTGAAATCTGAAAGAAACAATCAGTTATCGGAGCTGAGTTGTAAAGGCAGAGTCTCACTTAGCTAATTGAATTAGTTTTAGATCACTACCTTCAGCAGAGGTAGAATGTGATGTTCTACCAAATGTACTTAAACCTGAGATTCTACTCAGAATTCTTTGGTTGTTTTATGTTCTACCTCTTGAATGAACAATTATTCCTCTTCTTTGGTGTCTTCTTTAAGTAGTCTATAATCCACTACTAAACACATATATACTATCTTTTTCTAGATGAAATATATTTCTTTCCTTCAATAATTTCTTACATTTAGTGATCACTTTCACTCTCCACCCCCAACTGTCTTTCCACTCCACTAGAGGAGAATGAGATGCAATAGGAAGAAGCAGTAATGGTGGCCCTGTTGTTCTTTAAATTAAAGTCAACTGACAGAACATCACGGATAACTGCTGCAGCAGCACCCATCTTTACCTGGTGGCTGATTCAGATGTGAGGAAAGATTACTTGAAAGACTTTCTGAAGACAAAATGAAACCTTGGTCATTTCCTGCTAAATAAGTCTCTAAAGTAGCATCTGTCTTGTCTGAAGAATGTCCATCTCCAGGATACATGTGCAGCTGCTGATCCACATCTGGTTGGTGCTGAGTTGAATTAACAGGTGGCAGGTGGCCAGAAGGATGGTGCTCTAGATTCTCCTGGCACACTTGAGCTTGTGCAAACTCAAAATGAGGAGCCAAACCTGATAATACAAGTGTGAATATTAGTATTATTCCCAACTGATAGAACAGGAAAAGAAGCAAGGAACTAATGCTCTTATTAAGGCAAAAAAAGTGACACCCTAAATGGTTAATTTAAAAGAAGATTGGCTCATGGTTCAAATGTAAAAACTTGTAACTATAACTACTGAAAGGTTTAAATTACGTGAAAACATGCATAAGATCAGGCTGCAAGTAGGATTCTCTCTTCCGCCAATAATTCTCAGGTATGGTGCCTTGAATGCAAAACCGATGGATGTATTAAAAAAGCAAAGAGCTCTCTTAAAGGACTTGTAAAATGCAGAAAAGAGGGAGAGCAGAATTAGATTCCAAAAAGCAGGTTAGCTCTTTTTAAAAGCAATTTTCAGCAACCTTCTTTACACTCCCATGCATTAGGCTACAATTCTTATCATTCCCACCAACATGGCCAATAGCTACTGTTTTTAGAAGGCTCTAGAGGGATCATAGTACAGCTACAGTTAGGAGAAAAATACAGTGTCTTGTGAATTTCATTACGTTTCCTTCCATCTCTCAATAAAAACATTACGGCTCACTGATTCAATAAGATACATTCCTAGGCAAATAAGTATGCACTTACAACTGAAGACTTTCAATCTAATCGCCTTTTCCAAGTGGCACGTACACCTGAAACCAACTCAGTTCTCAAATGCTTCAAATCAAACTTGAAAGAGTTTAGTTTGGTTTAATCTGATGCATTTTAGAATACACCTTTCAGGTACACTTGCCACAATTCGTTCTTCCATTCTTTTACCTGATATTGATCCATTGCCTCTGACAGCCTCTGGCTGGGTAGATGGAGTGTTGGGAAGCTCTCTTTCCTCCTTTAGATGTGAGAGAAGACACACCCGTTACATAAAATCCAAATTCTGATGGTGCAAGCTCTGGGGCACCAGGTAGGAAAGTACAAAACAGCTTCCCCCAGTTTGAACAAGTCAGAATAACATATCGATCTATCTGTTTATTTATTTACTTATTCGTTTCAGGTATACGGCTGCCTACTTGCCAAGCAACTCCGGGTGGCTAACACAGGTTAAAAACATTAAATACAAAGAAAAATGATAAGCAATAAAACATCAGCAAATAAAACATACTGCACCAAAGACCAGACATACAACATTAATCATTTCAATTTCCTAATTTCTGAGGTAATGAACAGAGCTCTAAATAGCACCTGGGGATTATTTTACCCCATACATGGTTGCTATTCCTAGCTACATGAAGTAATCTCTATAATGTATTGGCTTTTGAATCAAGTCATGGGTTTCGTGTTTGAAAACAAGGAACGTGAATCTGATGATAAAGGTTGAATGTTGACATCTTTTGGTATTATTCAGATTCTGAATTTGGGGCTGTTGGCAAACTTATCTAGTTTGACCAGGTTTTTGGAAACTTCTGAAAATAAAAGGACTGCTGCTTCTTGAAATTAATCTGTTCCTCCTGACTTCATACACCACCCACTGCCTCTGGAGTAAGGCAGTTTATAAACCTTATAAATGAAATCAATCAATCAATCAAGACACATGACACTGTTTCCTGCAACGCTTATTCTGATCTTCCATTTTGATCATCTAATTTGATGCACATTTGAGATCCTGGGTGGCACTCTAATAAAATAGCACACCATGATGATTATCAAAGTGGAATTGTAGACAGTTTTTGTGTTTGCATACAATGCATAGATTTTGTTGGGAAATGCAGGCTTATTTATAAGACTGGAACTGGCATGGAGAGCTGTTGACTCACAATTAGTTGTGTTCTGCTATACTATATATAAAAAGGATCTTCGTGTGTGTTAGCCCTATAAGGTAGACCAAACTAAGAAACCAATGCCATACAAGTCAGGACTACTTTTATTGTATAGTGTATATGCAGTATAGTACAGTACAGTACATATAGTAATTGAATCTTGCAAGTCTAAATGTGCTTTAATTTTTTCAATTTATTTAATAAATTGAATGTATTTCTCCCCTCCCTCACTTTATCTCTGTATGAATTAAGGAGGGTCTTGTCTGAGACATTTACTCAAATTAGTTTCTTGGAATGGGCTCGAGCTATGCTTGTCTGATTGTTGCCTTGGTAGAGGCTCTTCCTCCTCTCCTTTAAGGCCATCCCCTCTTCCCTCTACACTCGGTTAGAAATTCATTTTGCAGTTTGGACCACTTTTTTTCTTCCCAATCAGTTTATAGATGGTGATGGCAGCTCTATGATGTGAAAAAGTTATATTTCTCCAAACAATTCAAAACACTGCATGCATACATGCATACCTACCTACCTACGTTCTTTATTATAATCAGTGATCCAGACACATTGACATATAAAAGAATATAAAAACAATTCTCAATTTCTTCTGAAAGTTTCAGTAAATCTGGATCACAAGTTTTAGCAGATGCCAAGATAAAGTATCTGCCCCTGTATATTCAATATGAGGGTTATAATCATCTAGAGGACAAGGCTCTCACTGTTACCTAAGCCAATTTAAATATTTGCAATTTATCAGGGAAATCCAATGCCTTCTAGTCTGTCTATAGGTCTAATGATTCCATACAACCATGAAAAAATACTTTCAATTTGGGCATAACGTGTTTCTGGATCTGTTAATGTTTTAGAGGAGGCTATTGGTTCAGCTCTCCTTTAAGTTCTTGAAAACTCTTCCTCCTATTCCATAATTGCTACTGTTGGGCATTGTAATAACAAGATGTTGGTTGAGATTACAGAATACCAATGCCAGGGCTTCAGTTAAGAGTTGCTTGACACTTCTGAAAGCTTCATCTTGCATCTGTCAAATGTTATATTTTGAGCAGTTCATTTAAAGTTAATTTGGTAAACTCATCAGTCAGAAATCTTTCAAGATACTGCACCATGCCCCAAATCTCCCTACCTCAGTTAAGGATAGTGGAGGAGTTTATTCTTAAAATAGCTTCCACTTTGGATTTGGGCTCATTTCATATTCATTTATGCAATGTCCCAGATATGTAAGCTCTTTCAAGCATCAGAGGTATTTATGTTTGTTCTATTTGAAAAGTGCAGCTTTTACAGGTCCTAGAACTTTAGGAAGCCTCAGTCAAGTCCATTGTCAGTTAGGCTTTAGATTAAGATGCCATCCCTAAAAATCAAAATATCCTTCAGGTGCTATAGAAATACAGGTAATCCCAGTTTAAGAATGAGTTCCATTCCCAACATCTGTCCTTAAGTCGAATTTGTATGTAAGCCGGAACAGTATTATTGTATAATACTGTATAAGTGGTATTGTGTAATGAACTTGAACCACTGTGAATTTAACTCGAATCATTGTGTATTTAACTTGGATTCTGCTACAATAGGCTCCGTTCTTAATTATGGGTTGTCCTTCAACCGGGCATTCTTAACCCGGGGACTACCTATACAGATGTTTTCCTAACAACCCAAGACACCTAAAAATTCCCCATGGTGGTCTTTTAAAGAAAATTCTGCCAAATGATATAATTTAGCCTAAGCTGGGCCTAATCTGCTGGCAACATCAACCAAGGAGGACAGATCCAAGTTTTTGCAAACCATGGAAGAATGTTGTTTCAACTGAGCAGAATATGCTTCTTTCTTTTCATGACTTTGTACACTTTTTTGAGCTCTACGTATATGCAAACTCTGCCAGTCTCCTTGGAGTGCACTAGTTTGTCACAATCATTTAAGTCACTCCACACTGGACCATCTTTTCCAATTCTGCTTTTATTTTGGCAGTAATGAGATTGATATCATTCTGGCTATATGAACTGCCTAGGGAAGAGCTCTTTCTTTAAGCTGTAGTTTATTGGAGAAATCTTTATGGTTTCTTTTTCCTTGCAAGCCTCTATGTTGTTTTTCCTCATAAGCTTACTATGCCTATTTCAACAGATGCTTCTTTGCCCATTTACATTTTCTGCCTCTGTGCTGAGTACTAACTATAAAATACTCCTAGGCAGCCTAATTTCAGCCAGAGATGTTGTAGTCAGTTGGAGACAATGCACACTCTAGAAGCTTTTTTAGACAACTTCTGAAAACCTATTTTCATTAGCTCTTATGTAAGCTTTAAACACACTGCACAGCTGTTGGTCTCCAAGGCACTTCTCATGATTTGGCAGAATCATCAAGCTTGCAACTGGTTCTAAAAAAAAAAAAAAAAATCCTCATTGGTGTCAGTAGGTTTTGCAACTACTCTCACCTCTAGAATGCAGCTGTGACCTCTTCATTTATATTTCTAGCATTCAGCAATTTTAGCATGACATCCTGGCCCCTGCGCATGTCCCTTCTCTCAGCAAGCACTTCTAAAGCCCTTCAGTTAAACTACCACAGATTGTTGTGATCGTGGAATAAAGTTTCTCTAACTGGACTTTCTGCCTGTTTTCCTTCTATAACAGGAGTGGGCAACTTCCATCAGTTTTAGGGATGCATCAAGCCTTGTGACACACTGCAAAAGTGATCTGTTCCAGGACTGATTCTGAAAGTTTGGGAGGAAGGAATTTAAGGGGTGAACCCTCCAGAATCATTTTTAAATCTCCCCACAATTCCCTTTTCAAGCCCCTTTATTAAAAAAAAAGAAAGACGAATAGTTTGGCCCCAGGTTTGGGAGCCAGAAAAAGTTGCTGGCAGGTTATATGAGGTACCCAGGCAAAACGTTTGCACCCATCCTCTGTAGGTTTGTTTGGATGGCCGTGCCTTTTAGCAACCTCCCACCACTCTCTTTATAAGAATCTTTCTTTGGAACAGCCCCAAGTTTCTTCAATTTGCACAGCCCTTATTAAGATTAAAGCAGTTCCATTGACAGCCTTGAAAACTGTGTGAGCTGCCCAGAGTCACGTATGTGAAATGGGCAGCTGTATAGATTGAACAAATAAATAAATAAAAAATAAAGTCTTGTTTACAACACCTAAAACTAACTAGTCTCAGCCAGGTAGTTTCACTTCTGCTGTCTTCAAACTTATCCATTTTCTTATGCAGCCATCTTAAATACACCTCAACAGCACCAAGATTCTTGGTTTGTCAATATCAATGAGTGGTATAAATACCAGGAAGGCACAGTAACCAGTTGTCTTGGGTCCTCAGGCACAGGAGGCCTGTCAGCTCCACCTTGGCACCCTGCCTTGCTCTACCCCTTTAAGAAACCTGATTGTGTAGGATAGAATTCTCATGTCTAGGCTGCAAAAATCCAAACAACCACTAGAGAGCAACAAAGAATTTGAGTTTTCAATATCGCTTTGCTGCCATGTCTAGTGCAGTTTGGATTTTTGCAGCCCAAACATGATGGCCCAAGCACAGACTCCATCTGGAGCCATGCCAGAAGAGCAGCACAGAGGAATCAGTGAATTGTGGGGCTGGAAGGGGTCACAGGGATCATCTAGTCCAATCCTCTGCAATGTGCAGGAAAACCAATTAAAATGCCCATAAGAGATGGCTGTCCAGCCTCTTCTTAAAATCCACCAGAGATGGAAAACTTTCACCTTTATAAGGAGACCCTTCCACTATCCTACATATCTTACCACCAGGAAGCTTTCCTTTATATTTACATGAAATTTAGGGAGGGAGGGAGGGAGGGAGGGAGAGGGGAAGTCCAAGAAGTGCTAGCATTGCTACTACTCCTATTACCTCCTCCTTCATGGCCACCCCTGAGCCTTGGAGGCTCTATCAATGTTAGCTGCTCTCTTTCTTTTCTCACCTTTCCCTTTCTTCCTGATGGTGATGAAACAAGGGGAGAGAAAACAGGCAAATCTAGGCAACAAATAGACATGGCAACAAAGAGATACAGAAACTTTATCTCTAGTATTTGCCTGGATTTTGCAGCCCCAATGAGAGATTTGTCTTTGGATCCAGAAAGCTATACCTATACCCCTGGTAAAAGCAAGCTGTCTCGTGGATCCAGTTTCTTTTGGGCACCCAACGTTCATCAAATTTTCTCAAGAGAAACTAACTGCCTTCCTAGCAGCAACAGAAAAGCTCAAACATTTAAAAATCTGCTCTGTCTGGGGCCCCGTAGTATGAATGACAGAGGACATCTAGTTTTCCTCTTCTCTTGCATTCTGTTTGATAGCCATTCTGGAACCTGTTTCCAGGCAGGCCTGTCAAAATCAAATCCACCTGAGGGAGGAAAAACATAGCTATGCTAGGCATGCAAATTGCAGGACTTCACATGAAATCTCCCCAACTCATCTCTGCTTCTGGTTTTTTTGGCGTGGGGTTCTTCCTTACCACAAATATAAAGAATTGGTTCCTCCTTCCCCTATTCACTAATTAGGATCACATTTCACTCCAGAGCTCTGTTGTAGTGAAAATAAAAAATAACATGGGTACATGCCTGTAATGATATATGGGAAAGACCTTGGGAGATGGATGAAGAGACGCTGCCTAGGGAATGGTCAGATAAAAGACAGCATAGCCCGCAGTTGCAGAGTGGGGGGAGCAAGAGGCTCAGAAGGGACCCTCCCTAGGTTCTTGGGCTGTCAAGATGACAACGGGAGAATTGTACTTTCAGACTTGTAAGATTCTCTTAATGTAGTTTTACAATAAAGTAGAATTAGTTTATCTGGTCATGTTTCCTGTCTGGTCTACCTGGTAAGGCTGACAATGCCAGTTTGAACCACTACCAAAATACCTGATTCCTGTTGGAGAAGCTTAAAGATAGTTAGACTTCACACCAGACAGGGTGAAAAATCTCAGCTCATCAGACATCTAACCTCATATTCAGGAGCAGGAAATTATTTACAGAAATTTCAGAGACACAATGTGGCTAGATAAACTGTTTTATTTTAGTCAAGTTAGAACACAGAAATCAAGACTGGTTTGCCTGTGTTTCTGTGTATCGACTATATGTCTGTTCCAGGGTTTAAATTCTAGTCTTTTCCTCCTGTCTTTTTAAGTCAGTGGAAATTTGGTCATCCTCTTCCTAGCCTTGAGAATGAAGGACACTTGTTCAATGTTTACTTAATGGTTCTGACTGGCCTGAGAATCAGTAGTTCCTACCTCATCAGCTTCAGTCCTTACAAAGACTGAAAAAAAGTCAGTCCTTTGAGTTGGGTCATAAATGAACCATGAATGCCATGAAGTTTTCTTGGCAACAATACAAAAGCAATTTGCCAGTTTGACTGTAGTTTCTAACCTACAGTCCTGGGATTTTTCTCGCTGCCTCCCATCGAAGTATTAATCAGGTCTGGTCCTACTTAGGTTTTTTTGAAATCAGCCAGTCAGCTAGGTACTGTGCTGTGGGGATTCAATTAAAACAATACCTAAATTCCACAAGCCTAAAGTCTGCCCACTCCAGCATACTAAAGTCCAACCCAGCTTAAAACCCAGTTTATTTCAATGACAAATAAACAGAAAACAGAAAACCTATAAAGAAAACACAATGGCTGCACCAGTCCAGATATTTGGCAGACCCAGATCTTAACTTTCATCCCTGTCTTTAAAAAAAATAAGAATACTTTCACTGATCATCAAATAGGAAACATACAAATAATCAAATCCAATAATACGTTGATATCGCATCATTCAATTCAATCTGAGTGGCCAGAACCACAAAATCACAGATCAATCCATCTGCAAGAGCACATTATCCCATAATTCTTACCTCCCATTGTTGATACCGGGCTCTAAGTTCAATGAGCCAATCTGGTTCCAAATCCATCTCATATTCTGCCTTCTCCAGGAGCCGTGGGTCAGAGAACTTCAATCGTTCTGCCAGCTGTTCCATTGGAAAGAAGAGAGAAGAATTTGTCACCAAGCAAGTAGAAGCTTTTTAAATCATGTGGCAAAGGTTTTTTTTTTTTTAAGGAAGCAAATAAATTGTGGGAAGAAGAGACTCTAGCAACAGTCTTTCACTCTATAGACCTTGCATTGCCTTTAGGAGAACTGTTCTTCTGATAATATAAAACCAAGAGTTAAATATTAAAACTTGAAATAATCACACACACACATGCTCAATCACATTATACAAAGAGATGCACTTATGGAGGATCCACAAAAACTGGACATTTCTAGACACTTTGTTTCCTTTTTTTTCCTTTCCTTTCCTTTCCTTTTTTTTCCTTTCTTTTTTTTCTTTTTTTTTGCTCATCAAAGGCATGGGGTGGAGAAAGTAGAAAATGGAAGGAGAGAAGGCTTTCCTGACTCCTATATACCAGGACACCCATCTGATTGCATCACTACCATACTGATTTTCTTTGACTTTTGTTTTAAAAAAGAGAGGAAATGTTATGTGGTGGGAGGCAGGTCTGAAAAAATGGCTATTGCATAGCTGACCCTGTCAACCCAGATCATGTGCTGCTGATGCAAGAACGTGAGACAATTGACTGGGAGAGCAGATATCTGCATCTGCCACGTAGCACACACATAGCCTCTGAGCCGATCTTAATACTTTCTTACAGTTGCAACCTGGCTTATTTTCTAACAGATCATCATGATTGCTTGTGTGAGTTACCATTTTTGGAAAATACTAAATTTAACCATCCAGAAAACAGAACTGGAAGATGACCTCAAGCCAGGGATTACATTTTTAAGAGGCTGAGACTGCAACGTCACATTATACAGGTGGGCAGGGCTGGGTTTGGAGGGATCTTTGAGGGTCTTATGGATATGCAGTTTAAGGCTTAAATTTCTGTTTTCATCTGTTTTGCATTAACACAACAGGAAACTGTGCCTTTAGTTTCCAGTGAGCATGGTCAAAGGGGACTCTATGGACATACAAAAGGGACTCAGGGATTACAAGTTGCCCTCTCTGCCCCTAAAAAATTTGTCTAAAAAAGAAATTAATGTGTCATAAGTAATGCCAGCTCATTTTGCTTTTAGTATCATCTAAAATTAATATCAAGCTTTGCTAATAAAAACGAATACTGTTCTCTCCTTCTGCTTTCTGCTTTGCAAGGAGTCGTATGTTCTAATTAGTGATGGAAACAGATCTTAATAACTGGCATCTTTTATATTTCCAAAGAGTGCTCAGCCATGTTGCTTTGTCACAGTATGCCTTAATATGTATCTTTGGCACAAATTAATTTAAATTGCCTGAAAAGAGCTTCCTGGGTTCTCAGCTTAATAAGGCTGCATATTGAAGATGAATCTCCCACCATCTCCATTACTACTCTTAAAAACATCTTTCTCTTTTGTCCTGTTTTTTGAGTTTAATATCTCACCAGGGTAAAAAACAGATCGCTGCTTTCTCCTTTTTAAATGGTTCTGAGATATTATGCTACTGTTTGGATTTTTTTTTTTTCTAACGTTTGGATTTTTTCACACTGGTGCCTGAAGTTTTTGTCACCACAGCAGCCTTTGCATTGGTCTCACCCTCATCTGAGATCTGTTTGCTTTAGGATTTTGCCTAATGGTTTATTCCCCTTTCAATTTGCCCTGTGTGTTAATTTTTTTTTTTTAAAAAATGAAATAAAAGGAGGAGGGATAAGAACTGATTTAGATAATCTCTTTAGAAAGTCTAAAGGAAGGGGAGAAAAGTTCCCCTTCCTTCCTTCCATGCTGGAGGTGGTGGAGAACTTTCTCCCTCGCTCTGCTTGCTCACAGGGCACGCAGGACGCCCTTCCTTCTCACAGCTACAGTTTTAATTCTGAGGCGGTAAGCAAGTAGCTGTATGGAGAATAAGAGCCTGGGGTGCATGCCACAAGCAGGCACATTGGCATTTTTAGAGTAAACAAAAGAAAGATGGAACAACCTCTCAGCCACTTCCTGCAACCTCTCTTTCTGAGAGGTTTTTTTTTTCTTTTTAGATCTTTTAATCTCTCTGAAAGAGGCATACAAACATTGTCCCTCATTGGGAGAGAGTAAAGACTTTCCCAAACATGGGGCAGAGTTCAGCACAGCATTTTTTTATATCTTGAACAATCCAAAGGAGGAAAATGTGTCATACATAACAGATCTTACAGACATTATGTATAGGAATGAACAAAACGGGCAGGGAGCTGCATTCATATTCCTGCACTTAATATTAATTGTAGTAACGTAGCAAGATATTTTCTCTTATGAAAATGGCTATAAACACAGTTTTTTGTTATGAAGATTAATTAGGTTGGACCATTTGTTTGAATGCTCTAATGTGACAGTTCACTGCACCAAACCCTTCACCCAGTTCTTACAAAAACATATAATGCAATGATTTGTTGTACGCAGGGCAGCACTAGTCCTTTCATGAGGCAGGGTGAGGCCCTTGCCTCAGGAGGCAGTCCGGGCAGGCTGAAAATTGTAGGCTTTCTCCCCAGTTTCTCTCAGAAGAAACTAACAGCCACCAACAGCTCTTGTGCCAGCCATAGACACACCCAACCAAATGGGGCCAATGACCTCCTCTATGGAAGCTTTCCTCAGAATGAGAGCTATTGTGGGGAACCAGGCCAGGTAGTTTCCGACTGTTGTAGGAATACAGCTGGTACAGATCTCTAAAGTAGCCAGGCATTCAAGGGTCTCACACTGAGGAAATTTGCAATATGTTCTCTAAGACAGCTATATGCCACATTTTACTCTGCTACTCTTGCAAATGCTGCCTGTTCATCTGTTCCCCCCACCTCCTGTAAAGATAAAAACAGAGAGAGGAAGGCTTGGACCCAAAGTTCCTTTAGCTCTTGGACAACTTTTGCAATGCAGAAACCAGTCTGATCAATGGAGACTTTTCCCTCCAGATATCATTCTGTCCTTTTCTACACTAGAATACACATCACATTTGGAACCATCACCTCCAAATCTGATTCCTATGAGCAGATTATTCATGCCAGCTGCTCCTCTTGAGAGGTGCATTTCCTGATACATGTCAAAGATGCTTCTCAGACCAAAGGGCCTACAGCCATTCATGTTAATGTGTTAATGTGAAGGAAACACAAATGAAGCAAAACATGATGATCATCAGATGAAACAGTAGACAAAACAGGTTGACTCATAACTATCTGAGATATACAAAATAATTTTCTGTAATTTGTGCTACTATATGGGGAGAGGAGTCATTTCTTTTAAACTGGAATATGAATTGGAATCAATTGTTAGGGGAAGGCAGAGGCTTTGCCCTGGACTGACAAAATCTTATCCATCTCTATTCAAGTGAATAAGCCCCCATTTGTGATTTCAAAAATAATGATTTGGCCATTTTGACATATGTCATGGTAACCTCTAAGACAGATTATTGAAATGGTTTGCCCTTGAAGACTGGGAGAATTTCAGCTGATTCAGAATATAGCAGCTGGTTGTTTGAGCATATTACACTTCTACTAAAGGAGTTTCAAAGAATAAACCTGTAATCACGTACAATTTTCTGGCTTAAGAATTGTGGGCAAAAATCAGGTGTTCATTCAGAGAGGCATCCAAATCAAGTTGCTTTCTTCACTCCTATAATCATAATGGACAATCCAGCAGCTTCCAGCAGGGAGGGATCAAAATAAGGAAGAAGGTAGTTGCAGCATCACGATCAACACCCTTTCTTTACGAGCTTGTACATGCCTACTTAATTCCTCCCTGTGCACATTGCTGGGACTGCCTCATTGTTAGAAAATAAATGGGAGAAGCATTTCAGTCTTCCTGAAATTCCAGGAGCTGAAAGTCATTCCTACTATTTACTTGACATGCTTGACATGGTTTGCGGGGAGGGGGAATACTGTAACTATGTCATGGTGACTCCAAAACAGAGTTCATGTCTAGTTAATTAACCCTGCAGGGTTAGACTCAACCTCAAAGAGATCCAGTTTTGTTTGGTGGTAAACTCACTCATCCTCCCCATTTGTCTGAATTTATTTCAAGATTAATTTCCCCTCTAATGTCCATGACTGAGGCAAAGTTCTAGAGAAGTCCAAGAAAATGGGGCTTCTAGAAGCTACGTCTCTGTGGCCATTCCAATTCCCCTCCCCTCACCACATTGATGGATGGAAAATGATCAGAAATAGGTGGGAATGGGTACATTCTCCCAAACCTGTTCACAGTGTTGCCAACCCCAGCAAAGCCTTTGCAGACATTATTTCCTGCTCTGTTAAAAATTAAAAAATGGGAGGAAGAGGGAAGGAAACAGGAAGAGACAATCTCAGAGCATGGTAGTAAGAAAAAATGTAAATATGGCTGGTGCACAAAAGACCCAGCCATTCTGTACTGTAGGCTCAGTTAGATGTTTGGGAGAGTGGATGCTTTGGTTGTTCATATTGTACAAAATGGGTTGTTGTATTCAGAAAGGAAACTCTATTGTGAACATAGGGACACATTTATAAATTATTCCTGTTGTGCTTTAGCTTAAGAGGACCTGGAAGTGGGTAGTTTGCTTCTGAAAATATTTGTCTCTCTTGTCATAAGAGGCGACATATCATACACAAGAGTCTTACATAAAGGAAAGATCTTGCTTTGCCAATGCAGTAATATTTGAAGTTATTGTTGCTGCTGTAAATAGCAATCAGGGTTCTAATGCTTATGGATTAGGAAAATTTTAATCCTTTACCCTCTATGCCACTATTAAAGATGAAATTCCTCCATTTGCTATTTGGCATTGGAGTGAACTGTCCTTTGGCACCAGGTTTCCAATCTGTACCAATCATAACTGCATGAAAGGGTGATTTTTATTACAACTGTGATTTGGAGGAAAATAATTATAATAACCCTTCTCATATGCTGCAATCCAGTCCTGATTGGAGCCCCAGGAAGCTGCTATACACAATGCTAAGTACACATTTAATATCTTACACAGTTTATTTTGCATCATGCCCCTCCCTTTAATCTTTCATGTATTAGCCACAGAAATCTGCATTGTGGTTTGACATGCAAGTTGGTTTCTCCCAACTCTTTCCACAACACAAAAACACTAACACAACAGCATTATGAAAGGTATGTGAAATTTCCTGCAATGTAAAATTCCAACACATATTCTAAGTAAATGTAGAATTATAGCTTTAAGAGATAAACCCAATTCTTGTTGGCATCCCTAACCAGAGACCCACCTTGATAACTTGCTCTAGGAGGACAGGATAAATGTTCTGATTCTGGGCAAGAAGTGCCATTCCAGCCCCTTCACAATAATGTAAGGCCTGGGCAGTGAGACCATAGTCCGCCAGGCGAGATGCATAAATCAGTTTATATACCTATGAAAGAGAATTAGGGAGAATATGGGTGCAAGAGAATCACTGGTCTGAGATGGGCGGCTATATGAATGAATGAATGAATGAATGAATGAATGAATGAATGAATGAATGAATGAATGAATGAATGAATGAATACTTATATACTAGAATTATTCTCAGTATTGTAGCCAATCTGTCCTTGTTTGTATGAACACTTGTCTTAAAATACTGGGTTAGCTACTATGGTCAAATGGCAGAGAGAAAGTAGTGACCAAGAAATTCCTGTAAACAATATTATCTTCCTTAATAAGCTTGATGAACAAATCACTGAGCTCATGTACATGAAAGAGTTTCAGTAGTCAAAAATAATATACAAATGTTATTGTATATTGTATATAATATTGTATATTATTCAACTTATTTCTCAATTGAAGATAATTAATTCCAGCTATAAAAATTCCTAAGTACAGACTACAATGCTTTAAAACCAGTTAGTAAATATGTGTAGATACTCCTTGGAGTTGCGTGGCAACGTAGATGGCAATAATGGATTTTTTACATTTATTACCTGGTAACTTACCATGCTATGCATGGGATCACTTAGAAAGTAAATTGCCTACACAACTTGGCTTAGAAAATTTGGCAGAGGTGACTACATAAAGCATACATACCCCAGTGGAACTACCTCAGATTCTCCATGCAAGACTACAGCCTTCAAAATGGCTTTAAATAAGTCTTCATAAAGCAGAGATAGGCAAGCATTTTGCAGCTGCGCTTTTAAAATATATATCTTCTGGCAGTGAGGGCATCACCAGAAGAGGTGGGGCTTGGGGATCCCCTTTGGTATCAGGAGTCAGAAGAAAACTGTTATTTGCTTTCAGTGCTTCTCCCTTTACAGCATCTTACTCCTTTCTCCTTATTGTAAAAAGATGGGATACACTGAACTGCGCTGTATCCCTTCCCCTGACTCTAGCAGAAGCTTTACTAACCTTGAAGTGGTTCAAATGGTTGCCTCCTTCCATTTGCAGATCATGGAAGCTGGCTAAACAAAACAAGAGGCCCTCACCCCAGGAAATATTTTCATTATATACAGGTAGGACTCTGAAAATTTGGCCTTTCTTAATCAGCTTGTTACTACCTGGAATGAAGGGATGAAAGCTTGGGAACACCCCAGCAACCGACAGTATTCAAGGATCTCCGTTCTGTGAATACACTCTGTCCTTGCAAACTGGGAAAACGTCTGGCTGAAAGAAAAAAACAGATCAAGTTTTTTTGATCCTCAATCCAATTTCATCCTTAGCACCCAATTTGTTCTTTCCATCAAATTCTGCCTTCCACAGAAGTTGGAGGATAAAATTAGAGATGCTGGCAGTCTAAATGGTAGGTGATTGTTTAACCAATTTAGAAACTGATGGGCAATTAAGCTTCACTGAAGTATTACCAAAATGTCATTACTGGATATTTTTCAAAATATTAAAGAAAATGGCAAATAATGTCTATTATGCTAAATAAAAGGTAGATCTCATTCTAAAAATGGGAGTCTATCTTTAATGTTTCTTCCCTGATGATTTTATGCACCATAATTAAGACACTTTAAAAGTGCTCATGACAGAAATGTGCTTGCTGTTAGGACTGCTAGCAGTGTTTGATTTTTCTTCTCTATTCCTCTTCATTCAACAACATGGAAGAAATGCATTACTTGAGGTTTTTTTATTATTTTTTTTATTTTATTAAGTCATCCTGGCATTGAAGTAATGAAAGACAATGCAGTATATAAATGCTTCAACTAAATGCAGCATTTTGAGTCGGTGTTAATTGAAAACCTTCCTATCCTTTGTGTCTGCTTCATGAAATGGGGACTAGCCTCCCTTGCGAGAATGCAGCTATCCTGAAATATTAAGAAAGGTAGAAATAACAAAATTTGGAAGACCTCAGTCCCATGATTACCATGAAACAGGGAGAAGGAGGACACTTATTGCGTAATTAACAGCACTTGGTTGTGGTGAGCCGCCGTCTCCCCCCATAGGATTTGCTGCCCACCAGTTCCTGTTAAGCTTCCATTCAGCAAATAGCTACAGCTTCCCAGAGGGATGTATTTATAGACCAACAGTCTCCATGGTTTTGTTCCGAGTGCCTAAGAGTTCATTTATAATATGCACTGGAAAGATAAACTGAGGTTGTTTCTCTCCTCCTAGGTGGAGCTGTTGCTTTTCTTAACTTCTTTCAGGGGAAGTTGTGCTTAAGAACAGGAAAACCTAAGAAAGGGAGAGGTTGCCTTAAATGGAAAAATGGAGGAAAAAGAAATAACAAGCGTTGCCTTCAGATGCTTCATTGTTAACTACAAGAGCAGTAAGCAGAAAATCTGGTTTCACCTAAGACTAGATTTCTAAACACATGTGATTCCACAGGAATTACTTTAAGGAGCTCCCAAGAACTGGTTACGTGCGTTGCTTGAAGATGCCAGGTGTGTTCGGCTTTGTCATACTAATAAGGCACAAACAGCGTAAAGGTGAAATGAATCATTAAACACTTTTCGTTATTATCTGGCCAAAGCACTATTAGTATAAGTGGAACTGTTGGCTCTGTAAATTGGATTTTTAACCTTAACGTTGCCTCTTAAGGTGAATGACTGTATCAGTCACAGTGAGTATGCCTTATCTTACCGGAAGCTACCTTCAATAGGGCACTTTGGTACACTGAAGTTCAGATCTCTACCTGTCTCATCAGTTAGAGAATCACTTACATGTGCCTACGCAGAATACCAAATACGGTTCTCTCCTCATTAGAGCTAAAATTAATTTGCCCACAAAATTCTCCTTAATGGTGCATTATTTTTGATGGGAAATATTCCCTGGTCTGCCAAATACTTGAGCTTCTCATCAGCATTTGACATCCACACTGAATGCTAGTGAAATCAGTGACTGGTGAATCACGTATTTCACAGAATGATTGCTATCTTATGGTAGACTGTAGAACATACTTTATATAGCAACAAAATGAGGGCTAGGAGCATGGGAGAGGAAATACATAAATTATATTTCTACATTCCAATATACAGGATATGCTGTTTTTAGATGATTAGCTCACATTTATTATTTGAAATAAAACTATATTTTCTCTCCAGTGCTCTGTCATTCCAGTTTATGGCTACTGAAAGCAAGAGCTCTGCTTTGTTTTATTAACCTTTTATTTATAATCTGATTTTATGAAAGTACAGTAGACTCTCGCTTATCCGACATAAACGGGCCAGCAGAACATCGGATAAGCGAAAATGTCGGATAACACACAGTAACGATTGAGTGCGGTTAAAAAAAACCCGATCCACTGCGCCCGTTGCAATCGATTTTTGCGTTGCGGCGCCGCACCGTCAGGAGCAACAAGAAAGAGTACACTCACGCTTGCAAACAAGTGGCACACTTTTCTCATTGCCGATTTATGCGTGTTGTGTTTTTTTTAGGGGCGTCGGATAAGACGGAATGTTGGATAAGCGAAGGTCGGTTAAACGAGACTCTACTGTAATTCAGAAGTAAATCCCATTAAATTTAGTAGATGTACTTCTAAAGTTATCACAGGCTAAATTCAAATATTGATATCAAAATCAGAATTTCCAATTTTGCAAAATTGCCCAGTTCCAATGTTTTCTTTAAATTTTCATTTTGGGTCTACTCCCTAATCCAAAGGGATCCACTTTGGTCTGGTTTACAGAATGTAATAGTGGAAATAAGAGACATGGCTTCACTAGAGGGCTAATTTTAAAAAAAAAAAAATCTTTACCATTTCACAGCCAGTATCTCTATGTGAACTTCCAGAAATTGAGTCCCTAGCCCATGTTCTTCTATGATGCCTTTTCTATAGGATTCCACATTCTGACTTTATAGTTCCCCTTCTGTTTGGCAGATCTGGTAGGACAGAAGAGGATTTTATTCATCCCTTTCTATTGGACCAGCAAGCTGACACCACAAGGAGAGATGCAAAATTCCTCTCACTCACCGTTGTATTGCACCAGAATTTATTGAAACAAACTCAGCTTATGTTATTCCTTATCAGTGTATACAGGTAGTCCCCGACTTATGACCATTCATTTAACGACCGAAGTTACAACAGTGCTGAAAAAAGTGACTTACGACCTGTCCTCACGCTTATGATCATTGTAGTGTCCCCGTGGTCACATGATCAAAATTCAAGTGCTTGGCAACTGGCATGTATTTACAGATCATGTGACCCCAGGTTACAGTGTCCTGGGGTCACATGATCACCATTTGCAACCTTCCTAGGGGGGCTTCTGACAAAGTCAATGGGGGAACCCAGATTTGCTTAATAACCAGAGTGATTCACTTAACGACCATGGCAAAAAAGGACGTAAAATCAGGCACGATTCACTTAACGACCACATCGCTTAGTGATGGAAGTTTCAGTCCCAGTTGTGCTCATAAGTCAAGGACTGCCTGTAATCCTATATTTCTCTTTGACATTTTTAAATGATGCTTTTTTTAACTTGATTATTCTATATAATCTGATCCTTGATCAAAATAAGTATGGCTGACTGATTAAAAAAATAGTATCTCTCAGGCTCAGATGAAAGAAAAATCTTGCAAATCTGGGCTTAGGTCCAAGATGTCCAATATAGTGTGGACAGTCGAGAACACTGCAGCTTTTCCTAACTGCTGTCCTCTATGCTGTGGGACTTCAATAATTTTTCATTAACTGAGGCAACAGTCATGTCTGCGGAAGATTTTGAGAGCTAAAATCCCAAATGCCTTGAGTGCCTCCAAGGTAGAATACAAATCGGATAAATAATGAAGATGATGATGATGCTGACAACACTTTTGGAAGGCAGCAGATTGAGGAAGGCTGATGTAGAACTATAATAGCATTATCTAGTTAGCTTGGACACGAGTTAGCAGCATTCTATATCACAGCAGGTATCTCTTCCATATACGTCAAAAACCATTATTTCTAGTCAGTATAAACATTCTAAAACATCTTGGAGCAACATTTCAGGAAATAATATATATAGATCTATGTGTAAGTATAACTGCTGTCCCTATTTTAGAATGAATGTTCTAACAAAATTTGTCATCATGCAGGAAAAAATCAGTGTTCCACTGCAAACATTTATAACTGTGGTATCTGGAGAAGAAGCTGGTCCAGTAGAATGATTATGAGATATGGTACCAAATTTTCAACCAGCCTGCAACCTGATATACATCTATTAGCAAATGATATTATTTATTCCCTTCCCATGGCTAGCTTCCTTTGCTGATTTGTACAAGCTATTGTTGAAGGCACAATAGCAAGTCCTAAATGTAGTTCTAACTTCCACTACATGAGCTCAGGCAAGTCCACTTATCCTCCCATTCTCAAATATCATCTCATACCACCTCAGAAATAGAAGGAAATGGGGACTTCTGTGGAAGCAATGACAGACTGAAGACGACTCTGCGGAGAGTAGAGCCAAGGGCCACAGCAGAAAGAGGAGCCAGTGAATGGATTGGCTCATTGGAATTCCTTCCAGATTAAGGAGAGGACCAGGATCGCCCACAAGTTTGCTCCATACAAAGGCTCCCCACAAAGAGATTATAAAATAGTGGTCTGTGGCGGCTTTTAGAGCCCTGGGAGCCAGGAGGAGAATCATCTTGCCTAAGCCACAGCTCGGTGCCTTCAAATGTACACTGGGTTTGCCCACTTCCTCTTTTAATCACCTTAGGAAATTGCTTGTTATTGACTTTTGGGATGTTAAGAATCTTCAGGGCAAGTTTTATTATGCCAGGAGAGTTTCCTTCTATCCATGATGAAAGAAGTTTCATGTAAGTTTAAGGATTAAAAAGAAACATTTTTACTTTTGAAAAACAGCAAAAGGGGGACTAGAATGTTGATTCTGGAAAGTTAAGGGGCCAGATGGACTTGAAATAATATTTCCTGTGGATTGTTTAAAATTTTATAAAAATATATAGGAAGATTTTGAAATTAACTGTAAGAAATCCTCCCGTTTTGTTGATTGGAAAATAAACATGTGATAAAAGGAGACTCTGAAGGTTGACTAGAGGGGACTAGAGAGAACAAAAGATTACAATTATAGGAGAAGAGACCTATTAATACAATGGAGCAATACTATTTCACTTTGGAAGAAATAAATGATATTTGGGAACAGTGTACCCAGAAATCAGTCTTAAGATTGTCTGCCACTATAAAAATGGATTTAACAGAGGCTATAAAAGAGGAACAGATTTTACTGGACAAAACAGAGACTGAGGGTGATTTCAGTGTGGATCTGAAAATGGACTTTAAAATGCCAGACTATGAGAGTGATATGGAAAAAGATGCCACATTGGATTTACAAATGAAACCAGCTGATGTCTTAACAATTAAAAGGGGACATACAAAGTTGCCAGCCAGAAATGGCTGACGCTTCAGCGGTTCGAGTCCAGCCTTCACGTTAAAAAGGGTGAGCTCCTGTTTCCTCCCCAGTTCCTGTCAACCCAACAGGTCGAAAACTCACGTGAGTAGATAAATGGGTACTTTCACTCCAGTGGGAGGAAAAATGCTGGCGGCGCCTTAGAAAGGAGTCGGGAGCAGTTGCCGGTAAAACGCGAAAACCGTGCTCGCCCGAAAAGGGCGCGAAGCAACGGAAACCCCGCCTCCTGCGCGCGCCAGCTGGGCTCTGCTCTAGGAAGGAGGCTCTGGCAAACCACTTCCGAAACACTTGCCTTGAAAACTGCAAGGACTCATCCAAGCAGTCACTGCAGAGTCAGTAATGACTGAGCGCAGATTAAAAAAAAAACAAAATAAATAATAAATCAGAAGAGTGACTTGGATAGCTTTCTTACCTTGGATTTACAAAAGAGTCGTGTTAAACTAATGAAGGAATTTCTGAGAGGAAACAAAGAGGAAATGAAATCAACTTGTGGGACATTAATTGAAAGGATTAAAGATCAACCTTTTTAAAAGTAAACGGAAGGAATATAAAGTGGATTTATTCGATCAGGATTAAAATATATATGTTGTGGTTCTGTTAGGTCTTAATGGAATTTTTTTTTTTACTAAGACTGAATGATGAGGCTTTAAAGATTTGTTTATAGATAACAGATAAGATATGGGGAGAGATTTCTTTTGCTTTATTTTTTAGAATAAGTGATAAGTTGGAATATAAAATGAATTTATTTGATTAAGGTGAAAATATATGTTATTATTTCTGGTAGCTCTTAATGGACTTTTTGTTTATTGATAAGGAATATGGAAAGGGTTTTTTTACTGAAATATTAGAGAAGGAGTTAAGTTACTGAAGTTGTTTATACTTGTCTGGAGGGAAGGGGGAGTCACTTCTTTTTTTTTCTTTTTTATTATATTTTCCTTTTCCTCTGCACCTTTTATTTTCTCCTTTTTATTTTTTCTATTCTTCTTAGTTTGTATTAAATTTATAACTTTGTATTTATAAACTTTAATAAAATTATTACAAAAAAAAAGAAGAAAGAAATAGGAGGAAATGCTGTCTTATCTTATAGCACCATTACAATATTGGTGGATAATATCCCAGTCTTCTCCAACTTGGTGACAGTACTTATGCTGCTCATGGGAATTCTGGAAGTCTTAACACAAATGATAAGCCCCAGTTTGGGAAAGAAAAGTGTAAATTAAATATTTTTAATTAAGTGGGAACTTCTATTTCTGGTTCACTCACCTCTGACTACTTCCCAGCAACACCATGTAATCTGTTTGAACTCGATAGTGGCCAAAAGGCACATTTGCCATCAGGTAGCAGAAGTGAGCAGCTTCTATTAACCCTTTCCCAGCTGAGTAAATAAAAAGGCATACATGAAATTATGGGAAGAACATAAGAGAACACAAAATGCATTATGATTCTTTTCAGGAAAAGGAAGTCTTATGAGAAGGGAGGAGGAGATTCATTGGGGGAAACTGCAATCTTTTCGTAGCATTAAAATGCACCTGCATGGACATTATAACAATTTGCCATTTTTATATAGTTAAGTACAACAAAAGTTCTAGCTCTTTTGTGATTGCCACCCACACTCATAGCTTCTCATATTGTCGTTGCTTTTTCAAGCAGCAGTGGAGAAAGATGATAAGACGGGGGAATTACATGAGAAGATAATGCCAGGACCAAAGGTTTGGCAGAGGGATGCCATTTCCATGGTTCTTCCCATGTGGCCTTCCCTTTTTAAGTGATTCCTCTATTTGTATGCAGCTGGAGCACCATGGAAAGCAGACACAGCTCCTTTAGCATAAGAATTGGGGATCATTCCCCTTCTCTCTCTCTCTGATGTGTGTGAATTTCCTCACCCAAGGTGTCTCCCATGGTGATGATGGCTCTGGAATTCAGGCCCAGGTCTCCTACTTGATTAGACAGCATGACAGCCAGGTGTGGCCTCCAGTCACCCCACTTGTCATCTCCACAGCACTATAGTCGAAAAAGGGAAAATACAGAGCACAAAGGAGATAAAACATCACCATTTACTCAACTTCACCTCCTCTGTCTGGCATAAGATCCAGGAAAAATGCTCCAAATGTTTAGGAAGCAAACCAGATATTTTTTGTGGTGTGTCACTTTGGTTCATGAATTTAGCAAAACAACATTAAACAAAGCACAGTGGGTATCTGCTCTTGAAGTAGGAAGAAAATATGTAATCCTTAAGGCAACCTTCACCAAGTGCCAGTGCTGGCATTACAACTCCCAAAATGCCCAGCCAGCATGTAGCCAAAACGCAGTTGGCAGAGTTTATTTGCCCAGCTTTTCTTCAAGGCAGCTTACATGAATGAGGTCTTCCTTCATTTTATCCCCACAACAGTAGCCTAGTAAGGTACATTGGGCTAAGAGAAAGAGACTGCTTCAAAGTGACCCAGCAAGCTTCATGATTAAGGAGGAACTTGAATCTGGGTTTCTTCAGTCTTACTCCAACACTAATGAGTCAGTCACCTCACAGACTGGGGGGAGGCTGACCTGGGGTTAACTTTCAGGACATTTTGGCTTCTGAAGTATGCCAGTGTTTCTAGCCCCATTATTGCCTCCCATGAAACAGTGGTTAACTTTTTGACTTAATGGAACTTTTCTCAGTAGGACTGCCTAAACCACTAGACTGGCTGGAGAACCTGTCCCAAGAAACCACATATGTAGATGCTCTGGATGCTCAGAAATAACAAGGTCAATAATGCAGCAAGAAAGGGGGTAGTAGCAGAACAGTTACTCCATGGGCATTCCCAGAGTGTTTCATTCAGACTACCTCCACCCCAAGCAGCCATCTCATTCCTCAAACCCCACTTTAATTTGCCCTAATCATTTACGAAAGGCAGAAGGTAGAGTGTATGTTCAGAATGCTGCCTGAACGAGGTACTCCTGTCAAGACCCTGCAACTCAGGATAGCCATATCTGAGGTAGCAACCGCACCCTCATTAGGTCTGTGTAGACTGCAGCAGACCACCGCTTTCAGCCTCAGAAGGAAATGGACAGGTGCAGCATATGGCCCTAAAACTGGCAGGCAGAAAGAGGCATCTAGAACGGCATTTTAAAATGCCACACTTTAAAGCATTCCACACTTCTCTGTTCAGCTGAGGTTTAGGCTGCTAGACCATAATTCCCAGCCTAAATATGAATCAGCTGATTCCATTTCAGCCTTGATATTATTGATTAGCTGTAGTCACTTTTGGTTTAGACCAACATTATTCTTAATGATTTCCAGGACATGACCAATAAATTTAAGACATCAATAAACAAATATTTCCTCAGCGTTTTTCAGGTACAGGTGACATGTCCAGCAGTTAAGTAGCTTTAGCCACCAAATAAATGAGTAAGATATAGTTGATTCTTTCCTAACCCGCTGCCCTCCAAATACTACTGTAACTCCTGCCTTCTCAAGCATTGTCAACAAACCTGGTCAAGTCCTAGACTAAAATATCAGAATAGAGAAAGTTGGTCTAGCTAAATTCTTGGATTCTACCCATCCAACAACTACAGTAAGTCTGGGTATCCTAGCAATCCATAATCGTTGCTGGTGTCAGCATGCTATTGTCCATATTGACAGCTAGAACAGGCTGAGCAATCCTCTCTAGTGAGCCTTGTAGACATTTACTAGAATTGCACATATGCCATGCCTACAGCAATCATGCCATCTTCAGATGATCAAGTGCAAAGAGGTGGCAGGAAGGAGAAAGGCAAAAACAGTAAGTGATTCCAGCAAACCCCTTAGGTGCCCATTCTTACTATAAAGCTTTGTTTTTATCAAAAGCTAGCTTTGGGTTAGTCTGGACTGAGGTACCTTCCCACTTTATGCACTCTAATAGATGCCTTCTAGCATTGCTGGCCTGCTCTCCCTGCACAAAGAATCCATGACTCAAGGGGCCAAGAAGATTCCATTTGGTCCTATCAGACTGCTGTCTTAGGCTTGGTTCTTCCATCTAAGCTGCCCTTCATTGTCCATCTTCACTTGACAGTCTGCTTGCCTCCACGTCCATCCTGCCTAGGCCATATACATAGGACCCGTGAAAGCAGAGGGGCCGGGGGCAGAAATCAATACCAAAGATGCCTGGGGGATCCTTCCAGACATGAGCTGGAAAAGTGTCTGCAGAGGATCGTTGGAGGCCAATGTGCTTGTGAACCTGCAACAGGACAGAATAAAGCATTTTTATCAGGCTTGGCAAATATGGACATTAAAAAACAATAGGCTGACATGAAGATGTGGCAATGCATTCTACCCACCCACTCAGGACCCAGCTGTAAGTCCTTGGATTCATCTTGCTTGATAGAAAGAGTGCATGGCCCCACAGCTGGTTTCTCATAGCCCAGTCCAGGGCTTCCTGTGAGCAAGCAAACCATAATCAAAAGTCAGCTCTTGACATCCACCAACTCCACCCTACCCCATCCCATACTGTCATCCTCCAGTATGATTAGTAGTCAAAGTTCAGGGCAGGTGAGAGCTAGCCTAGATTTCAGTGGCCCCCATTTTGTCCCATAGACAGGGTAGTGCTCTGTCTAAGTATCTATAATGGATATGAGAATCAAGAAAAGCATTGGGAAACATTATTATCCTAATATTATATTTCACAAAAACCAATAGGTATCAGAGGTATTAAGCAGAGAGGTCAGCAACTTGAGATTCTTTAAGACCCGAAAGAGTGAACCTGTGGACTTTTTGCATGCAAAGCAGGTTGTCTGCTACCCTTTAGGGGTTGGCAACTTCTAGATGTTTCAAACCAACTAGCAAGCATAGCCAGTGGCAAGAGACTGTGTAAACTGTAACCCTAAACATGTAAAAGACATCAAGCTGTCACTTCTGAACCAATATAATCATTTGCCTAAGTATTCATATTATAATTTAGGGTGTTTTTTTACTGTTTTTCCTCATGAAGGAGCCCGGAGAGCTATACAAAAAATAATAAAAACATTCTTCCATGAAAATAATTTGACAAAAGTAAATAATAATAAAACAAACTTCCATAAAGCAAGACAATAAAACCAGTGGAGTACAACAATTTAAAATAGAGTTTAATTAAAAGACAGTCTAATAGTGTTGTACTTCTCAATAAAAGCAATATATTTCTCCACTGAAATATATTGTGTCTGGTTTGCATTCTCACTGCATTTCTCATGCGGAAATGAAATTGTGGATTCACAGACATATGAGTAATCATTTGAGGTTATAATGATGTGAGTGTGATCCAAGGCTCTGTACACATAATCCCATCAGAAAGCAAATGTGGAAATGTAGCCCTTACTTTCTTTCTGCCATAGAAAAGGAGCTTGGTGAACTTCCCTATTATTTGCTCTGGTGTGCCAGCATTTGGGACAATTTCCCCTGTGAGAAGGTCCATGGTACCACAGCCAGGCACTGGCCATTCTTCATCGGTCAGGTTGATCAGGTTCACCCGTGGCTCTTGTCTTTTGTACTTTTCTTGGTATTTACAATTTTGCATCAGCAGCTCAGCTGTATCTGACCCCACCATGGACTGCAAAGGGAAGGGAGAAAACGGCACGTGTTAGATGGGTGGGCTGTAACATTTTACTTTGCTGGATAATAAGCACCTCAAATTCATGAAAACCTGATTCAAGAACTGATTTCCCACTCTTCAAATCTGTATTTCAGGTTAACTCACGTACTTTACTGCTAGAATTTGAGATTTTAGAACATAGTCTTAATGTCTGCCAGAAGCTACCTCAGAAGATTTGGAAAGGGTTGAGGAACCCCTTCACTGGTGGAGAGAAGCTTCACCAGGGGGGCAGCCCACAAGCTCTGGTTGATTTCCATTCATTTACAAAAACCTCTGCAGGCACAAGACTGACCAAAGTCTTTCCAACAGCAATAAGGGGCCACTGGCACTACTGGGGGAAACAAGGGTAAGGGAAGAAATCAAGGCTGTTCTTGAATCCAAGGACCCCATGACCAGTAACTATGTCAGGTTGGAAATGATATAATAAGCCCACCCACCCAAGAAGGAATTAAAATACTGCAGGTCTGCAGAGCATATTCAGTTACAGGAACAACCTCCCTACCCCCACCCCCAAGAATACAGACTCATCCCACCCCGACTGGACTGAATACATCATTTGCCACAGCCAATCCACCCAGGAATGCCTTCCTTTATACCTACTCCATTCTGTCGGCAAAGGAGGAGGAGGAGTTTCCAAAGCAAGGCCGAATCTCGGCCCTGCTTAGAGGTCAGGTCACAGCCAGTGGCTGCTTTGCGCTGACAGAATGTCACCACATCCACCTTGTGCAGATCTTCCCTGAAAGAGAAGAAAAGAAGGCCACAACGATAATATAATTAAATCTCAGGAGAGATTTAATGCATCTGTGTAATATTTGTGCCATTTTGTATAAGCAGTTCACGGGAAAGCAAAGACACGTCCCAGATAGCCATGTGTCACGTTCCCTAGAGATCAACTATAGAACACCCAGTTTTCAGTTAACCCCCCTCTTTCCCTCCAGCTTTTTCTGCCTCATTCTCTCCACATTCATACATCAAACTGCCATTTGCCATTTTGTGTGCCTCCTCCAGAACTGTCACCCTCTTTGATGAGTATTTCACTCCCAAAGCTGGAGAGCGATTCCCAGCTATTAGGAGACCATTTCCTGTCACCATTCCCCTTTGATGAAATGTCAGCCAGCCATTCTGGACCATTAGCCAGCAATTACATACTTTAGAAAGGCTGCTCTGCCAGCTCCCATAACAGGAACTTTCTGGCAAGCCAGCAATCTATCCAGCATCTAGAGAGCAAAAGTAAGCCTTATCACTTTGACCTAGCTGCAGAAGTTGGTGGTCCAAGTAATCACATTCTCCATCAAATAATCAAGAAATATGTACAGATCTCTCTCCTTCTCCTCCTTTCTCCCCTTTCAGTCTTCTGCCACATAACTGAAGCAGGTGGATTACTGTGCAATACTTCTGTAATCCTCAGCATATTAAAAACATCTCCAAATCGTGCCAAATAGATATCAGATTCTGTCCTGAGAAAATGCCTGAACAAAAGGCCCCCTTAAGGTATGCAATGCCTGAAGCAGAAAATCCCAGTGGCATCCTTTGTTAGTCGCCATGTATCACGAGGCAGACTTTGTCAGGATGAACAAGGACTGTATAACCATACTATCATCTTAACCACCCTTTTAGCCTTCAGGAGAGCATTTCCCCCAAGCGCTGATATAGGGTGAGGTTAGAATGGGATGAGAACGTTGGGAGTTGCGTCAAGGAAGGGTGGTTGCAGCACCTGGTATTGGGTTTTACTTTTTGTTTTTATTGCTGCACATATTGTTTTGTTTTGGGCTTGTAAGCCACCCAGAGTTTGGCTTTAAGATAGGTAGCTATATAAATGTTTTAAATAAAATAGTCTTGTATGGCATCCATTTCTTATTAAGGACCTGACACAGGAGAACTTCCTAAATTTTCCCCTAGATTAGATTCACCTACTTCTATTTTGTTACCCTTAGTCCAAACTTTGCCATTATGTGGATGGTGTTTTAAAGGACAAGGGCAAACCTATTCTCCTCTACGGTCTTGTACCTGATCAGAGGTCCTGGAAAGATTCTCATTGTTTCCTGCTCAGCAGTGTCATGTAGAATAATCTGTAAAACAGAAGCAGGTTCAAAGGCCTGGCTCACTAATTACAGTATGGCAGAATTGTCAATAAACTACAATGGCCTCGCTCACTCATAAAGGGTGGATTTACAGCTCACACTAAGCCAAAACAAAGAAACTATTATGTTCACAGGTAGGTTTCCAATCATAATTGCCTACACTCATTAAGCCAAGCTATGGTGTAGGCAGTGTGCTACAATATACTGGTTTTAGCCAGCAGAAAGTATACGCCCTTTGCGTACCTGCTTGTGCTGCTCTGGTTCCCTTTCTGTGGCATACTGAAATCTGACTCTATTGGTTTCTAAATGTTCAAAGAACTTTATATTTATTATATCAATCTCTTTGATCTGAAAGGGTGTCAGAGTCTGTCTGACAGTAAATCTAAACTGAGCCCAAAAGCCACCAGTTGAGACCTCTGAGTTTATCTTTGGAGAGGGGAAATTTAGAATCATGCTCTTCCTAACTCACAGTGCAGTCCCTTAACTACAGTTCACCTGGATCTCTGCGGCCAAGTGGGTTACAAAATACAGTTTGCAATATAGACTTTATTTGCCCACAGAACCTCTGCACTCTCCTTCTTTCAGAGCATTTAGTATTTAAGCTGAATGTTGAAAAGCACGTTGGATGTGTTTGCCAAATGGTTAGAAATGGAGGGTGTCTTGAGAAGGCTTTATAACAACATGCTACCAGGACACAAAGTGCTTGTAGAAGAAAATACACTTAATAGAACATGCTCTTTTTTATTGGGACCAAATATAATCTAGGTAAATCAGGGAAGGAAGTAAAGCCAAGGAATAAGAGACAAAGAGCAATCAAACAGTGCCACAGTTCTGATCCCATGTAAGCAGATATGTAATATCATACCTTATTACCAAGGGGCAACTAGATGCTTACCTCAAGGCTATGTATCTCAACAAGGGCAGGTTGTCCATCTGCTGGATCATTTGGACATCCTCGAACCAGCTGCCCTCCAGCTCCAAAACACAGAGGTACATGAGGGAGGGTAAATTTTGGGGAGGCCACATGGTTAGACATAGCTTGGACGTCTTCTGCTATAAAACAAGTAGAGAGACGTTTTACTGGTATACAAATGGCCTGGATGATGACCTACAAATAGAAATATCCCCACATCTGCTCTGCAAACCATGTCCCTGCCTCTGCCTATTCAGAAGTCAAATAGGGTGGACAAGAAACTGATAGATTATCAAGCTGGATTCTAGTCCAGATTCTTTGAAATGTGGTGTTGGTTTATGTGTGGTTATTATGGACTAATGATGAATTCATGAATTTATTGTACTGTAATACTACTGTGCATGTTTTACTGTATATAATGTATCACAGAGATTTTGCTGTGTTTTATATTGTTACTGTGGACATTTTAATGTGACATTTACAAGCTGCCATGAGTCTATATGGATCTGGTAGCATACAAATTCAATCAGTCACTATTTGCCAGGTATCCAGTTTTTTCATTACAGAGGAATGAGAGCACATCCTTTCCTTCTGACGTGTCCTTAAAATTAGGTACAACAGAACAGCTCCATATGGAAGTATGTGCATTAGTCCATTTATTTCAATGACGTTTTTCTCTCAAAACTGAAAAGGAGGGTGGTAATATGATTAAGATGTTTATGCATCCCTGCCTCAAATGCAATACCCACCTCCTGTCGGCCCCTAGTCACACAGAGACTATGGAGATCTAATAGGTACTGAATAGAGCCTTTGTTTCATCTATTTCCTAACAGAATTGCTCAAAGCTGCACTAGAGCAATGGCCGTAGTTCCATGCATTGAAACACATAAGTACATACATTTTGTAGAAAGAGCCTGGGAGAAATGTGCTTTTAAAAGTCAAGAGTATGTGACTGTGAAGTGCAAAACATTATTCCTGCCAGTGGCTCATCACCCCATAGCCAATCCAGACTGCAGAAATCCAGATGATCGTTAGATGATAACCAAAAAAAAAAAAAGTTCTAACTCTTGGCTGCCATCTAATGGTCATCCAGATTCTTGTAGTTCAGATCTGGCAGCCCTGTCTATAGCTTCTCTCACTTAGACCTTTTCTCTTCAGCTGCACTTTGATGTGGCTTTGCTTGGGAGAAAAGCACATGGGAAGAGAAACTACAAGGAAGGAAGCTACTGGAAGCTGATGTCTGGAATCTCTGCTTCTATATAGCTACTTGGCTTTTAAATGTGAGCATCACTTCTCCTTTTATGTGGCTGGAACCATTCCATCTTTAAAATCACAAAGCTGTTGCCATCAAGCCTAATCTAGCTATGAATGTCTAGTCAATACTCTTAAAAACCTAATCTAAAGGGAAATCTAGGGCAGACAACAGGAGTATATTGTTTATTCAATATTTTCTACTCAGCATCTTCAGCCAAACCCTCCTAGAGTAAACTTTCAAATGTTAACAATAATGAACATAACAAAAATAATACTAGGATTTTTTTAAAGGTATTATTCGGAGGGTAGGAATAACAGCAATAAAGCTTGACTGATTTTTTAAAAAGGTTTTTAGGAACAACGTAAAGTGGGGAAGGGGAATAGAGATAACTCAGAACTACTACATAAATGTGGAGCAAATACCAAAAGAAAAAAGAAAAAAACCCAAGTCCTTCAGACCATCCAGCCTGTCCTTTTGGCAGACCATAAAACAGGCCCTTTCTCTCCAATCTTAGCATCCCATGCCCTTCAAATGAAAATGAGCCAAATTAGTTCTAGTATTGCAACAATAAATTAACGGCCATGTTATTCTGACAAAGATTTTCATTGACAGGTCTATTCAGACCTTCCATATACACAGAACCTCTCTCCCTCTCTGCAGAACAAACTGCTATGAAATTATTCCAGCTTTTTAGCCCAATCCAGTGCCAGCATTAAAGTTTAGGGGAATCCTCAGATGGTTCTCTTGAACCAAATGAGAATTTTTTCATACTCTACCCATGAGTTTCACCATGGATCTATCCAGTCTTCAGGCTTCGACAAATATTCAGCCTTGTTACCCTGACTCTACATGTTAACCTTGTTGAATAACTCACCTAACTGAATTGGGTTCCAATCCTTGGACAGAGTTGCTTCATAGTGGTTGGAGGAATTTTCCATATAGTGCCTAAGCTCATAACTGCTGGAACTGAGGCCAGATTCCTTATACTGTTGGAGGGGGATTGGCCCCTCAGGCAATGAAAGCTACATGGGGAAACACAGAGGAAATACATGGGAGAGAATGCTAGCCTGAATCAAAACAAAACACAATAATCTATAACTTATTTCCCAAGGAATCTTACTGTTGGAGAAAAAAATAGGAAATTCCAAGGTCTAGACCTCTTTCCTCCCACCAATTGCTGACACTAAACAATTCCAGGCTAAACAGTCAGCAAGAATGAGATTAGGTACCTCATGGGCTGGAACAGTGGCATTCTCCAAAATGTTCTCTTGGAATTCATCCCAAGTTTGTCCTAGCAGCAAAGGAGAACGGTAGCTGATATCATAGGAAGTGTCTTTCTTTGAAGCATAGCTTTCTTCATAGGAATCCTGCTTCTTAGATCTGGAGGAAAAAAATTAAAAAGAAAAAGATTGAGCTGTAGCAAATTTATATGTCTGTCTCCTTGCAAGGCACATAAACACCATGATAAGTATAGTACATAAATTGAAAGTCATGCTGTGTATTTACTGTTCCCTACTAGGCTCTAATATTTCAGAATTTTGACCCAGTTTCCTCATGATGTGTACATAGCAAACTGTGTAAGACAAATGTCTCACTTAGATCTTTCTCACCTCAGAACAAGGCTAAGGCTAGTGCCAGGTGAGAGGGGGTCACAGTTTCCCTTTGTTGATAATGCCCCCCTCCCCAAAACTTACTGCAGGACTACCAATTCTGAGCTACAAATGTCTACAGGAGGTGCAGTTTTCTGTACCTCTGTCCTGCCATCTAGCAGTTTTCCCTATTTTTGCAACCCAGACCTGGTAGACTTATTACTTGACATTGGCAGCAGTGTATTGTCGTTGTCATTATCATCATCATCATCATCATCATCATCCTAAAGCAATCCACTGAAGGATGAAGGCCCTTCACTGAAGGTTATGAACTGTAACCTACTACACTGGTCCAATACAGGTTGGAAGATTATTATTTTTTTACTTCCCAGTCTAGAGCTGAAAGAAAGTAACTGACTCAAAGTCACCCACTTGGTTTCTATGCCTAAGGGAGAACTAGAATCTGGGTCTCCCCATTCTTAGTCCAGCACCTTAACCACAACATGGCACAGGTTCTCATATCTATCTATCTATCTACCTGTATAAAGCATTTCTTTAAAAACCTTAATTATGAAATTATATATAAACTAAACAGCAATATATCAATATAACTATATCATTATTATTGTATTAACAAAAATAAACCTAGTCTACTATATTTAAAAACCCTATAGTAAATTACCTATATCTAATTACCTTCAATGCTGGAAAAGTAATCTAATTCCTACTGTAATTAGAACTGAGATCTCCCAGGACCAGAAGGATACTAAATTATAATTCTCAATCTTACGATTGTAGCCCACAATCGTATGTAGCTAATAAAGTTCCATTCCAATATATGACTGAGATTAATAAGCTAATGACAACCTGGGTATTTGCTCCCTTCATAAAAGTAATCATTAACTTAACAATCTATTTAAAATATTTAAGCTTAACCAACATAAGCATTGCTCTCAGAATATATATTAGTTTGATGCTAAATTTGTTTTTACAACACTACTTCTTCCCAATAAAGCTAAGGGTATTTTCATCCATCCTTCAATATCCTCTTTTATCTGAGTGATACATTTTGAAATATTCTTACCCACTAAACTGGGTATTTTCCTTGGGGTAGCTTCTGAACAATATAAAAAACACCTTAACATTTTCCAAACAACCTACTGACATAATATTTGATTTACTGTAATTATATTATATTATATTAATATGTTTTATATTAGATTTTTATTATATAGAATATTGAACATATATGTGTGTGTGTGTGTGTGTGTGCCACTTCTAATTTAGATTAGATGATTGTTCAAAATTATCATCTTCATATAATATATTATACTCAAATTCAACTATACAAATGCCTTTAATGTAATGAATTAGTTTTATTAGGCCATTCTAAGAGTTTTAACACCAAATTAAAAATTTAATGAGATAAAGAACATCTTTGACAAGTTCTACCCTACGTTTTTATTATTGGTGAAATAATTCAATTAAATTACAAACTAAAAGGATTATGATAATACATTTTAATCCAAGAAATTAATTCTATAGGAAATCTAAACTCCTGCAATACTTGAAACAAAACCATGATTTGAACTGTATCAAAAGCCTTGTCCATATCCAAGCTAACACTGCAGATTAATACATTTAAATGTATAAGGCTATTATATCAGCCAGAAGTCTTATACAACCTGAAACCTGACACTCTTCCATGAATTGTTGGTTCAGGATGAATTATAGCAGGCAATGCCTTTTCTAATCTTCTCACCAATGTAGCTGTTAAAATCTTAGCATCAACATTTAAACCCTTCATAATATCATACATCTATCTAACATTCAGTACAAATCAGTCAGATTCTTAGGCAATACTATAACACAATCTGCATACAAAAATACAAGCACATTCAATCCCAATGTAATTCTAAGATCACCACAACCATTCCTTATACATTTATCCATAAACACAGTAGACAACCAAAGCAATGTGTCTCGCCCCTCTCCCTGCTCAGTGTTGAACCATTTGTTAAACTTTCCATTTATTCTCTGGCATCTTTAATTCCATAACATACTGTTTGTATCACATTCAACAACCAACCTTCAATTCTATATTCACATAAACCATTCCATAATTCCAGCCTATTCGCTTTATCATACACTTTCTCTAACTCAACAAATGTACAGTAAACTTTCTCATATCCCTATATTTCTCAATGACCTGCTGAAGAGCAAAATCTAGACTGCATACCTCCTGCCTGAAATAAAATCATACTGCAGTTCTCTAATTTTGGTCATTGTTATCTCTTGTACCCTTTCTGCCTTCCCAGGCATATCTTCTCAGGCAAACTTAACAAATGTATCACTCTTGCTATCTTCCACTTTGTATAGGATAACAACAACAGCATTCTTCCAATAAGGCACAGACATAAACTTCACATACACATTAAAGAAGTTGTGTAGCCCTTCACTTTATGTGAGATGGGCAGCTATATAAATACGATAAATAAATAAATAAAATAAGCAAACTACATACACCATCTACACCTGCAGCCTTATTGTTTTGCAACATTCCCATTTCTAACTTCATTGTTTTTTTTTCTTGGACATTTATAGCATGTGTTTTGATATCACTGATATATCCCTATAATTCCTGTACAAATCAATCCTGTATTCCTTCCAGCATTACCTCACTTCAGATTTATCCCACATCATTTTATATTTTAATTCTTAATTCCATTCACTCTATTGGAGGCTTCTAGTTCAGCTCTTTTTTCCACTTCAAAAAGAATTCACTCTGTTTTATCTTCCTTTTTAAATCTTAACCATACCTTGCTGTTGTTGAACACATACTTTACAACTGTCTTTTTTCCATATGCACTTCATACAATATCTTTCTCTCATTCTCATTTTTGCAGCTGTCTTGTGTTTGTGTGCATTTTCCTAATCCACAGCTTCTTTTACTTCTGCATCATTTTTTTATTTCCTATTAGTATAACTCCACAATCTTCTCTACTACTCTGTTACATTCCAAGCAGCTTCCATGTCGTCTTTCCTTTTATACACTTCTCATTCATTCTGTTGGGAGATTCATTTATCTTCTAAAACTTTTTCAGGCAGGACCCACATTTTTTCTTGCAGTCCTTCTACTTTCATTTTTTCCAATTACTTCCTTTCTTTATGTGTCCTTTATTCCCTAAAATCCATTCTTGATACTATGTAAAAATAATTTGTTCCACATTCAGAATCCCTTATAATCCTTGTGTGATTCTCTCAGTCTTTAACCATAAGATTTGACCAATCAAATCAATCATGCTTTTCACTTCATTTTTTATATATGCATGAACAGACTAAGCTAAGTACTCAAAACAAACAAACATTTATCTAAGCAGATACTCACAAATCGCCATTCTAGCCAAAGCTCAGTTTTGCCCCTAGTGCGCTCACATTATTTGGTTCAAGCAAGGATCTCTAATCTAGAATGACCTTGCAAGCCAGCATACTCTTGCCACATCCTACCGTGCAGGAGATACATGCACTGCACTGATATGCTCTCAGGATATGTTCAATGCCATATCTGAACATTTCTGACATTCTCGATATAATTATCTTAGAACCCTAAGATAATGCATAGATGTTCTATGCATGAAAACCTGAAAGAGAATCCATCTTCTCACACATCTCACTTGGAAAAGCCCAAAACATCTCCAGTGGGGAAATAAGTCTCCAGAGGGCACGCATATACACAAACACTGAACAGACAAGGCAAAAATTAGAGTAACACCTACAACTCTATCCTCAGCCTGGCCAACCAGTAATCATGCTGGCCAGAGATTTTGTAAGTAAATATGGGGGCTACCAGGTTGGGTTCAGTCATGACCCAACACTACTGAAAACAGAAACTGGATATGGACAGTCTTAGACATTTTCTGTTCAAGAATTTTACTTACTGAGTTAGTACAGCATCATAATATCCCAAAGAGTCTGTGCCGCCCTTAGGCTGATAATCTCTGTGGTAATTCTGGTTCCAGGAATTTGCACTTTCACTCCAGTTATCTCTCCATCTTGGATCTGTATAAAGCAAATTTAAACAAATAGATCTTCTTGCATGCATTAAGAATGGAAGGCTAGTCAGAATTTGGCATAGAGGAATGGGATGCCATTCTCCTCAGACAGTCTACTGCACAATTCAACAATGCCTTGCAGTAGGGGAACAGGTTAGAAAATGCTGAATTTTTACCTTGGCTGGGGGAAAGGATGGGGGAGGGTTGCAGGAAAACAGTGTGGAGCTAAGAAACAATTAAGAGAAATGAAAGAGTTGAGTCACACCAACATTCCAAATATTAGCTGTGGGTTATGGGAGTCCTACTTGTTCTTGAAGGGAAGCTATCGTTGTAGCATCTTCCTTCTATCAGCAAATAACCACTGCAGGAGTGTTTTCTTATTTAAGTCAAATTATGATATAAGCAGAAAGGCTATGGAAAGACTTCTCTGTATTTTCACAGTCCCAATCATAACTAACCCCCTGTGGCAGCTTTCATTTTTTAGAACTATCATGTTTGGGCTGCAAAAAACTTAAAGACCATAAGATGGCAGGTTTTCAGCATCTCACTACTTCCATCTAGAGGTTGTCCAGATATTTGCAACCTAGCTATAGCACACCTAATTTTTTAAACATGCCCATTAGAATATATATATTATATTAGTTTGACCCATCGTTCTCTTTAAATGAGGTTAGGAGTAAGTAGAATTGCCTGTGGTTTTTTACAGTCTCAAGGGGAAATAGAAATTGATGAGGAAAATAGCAGCTATGCTTTTTGTAGATGAAATGCTTTGAGAGGAAGAGGAGGAACTGGAGAAAGAAGAGGAAGGTTGGAACAATACACAGGAATCTGGACTAAGGCTGAGTTAAAGGGGGAGGAAGAGAGAGAGAAAGACTGACATAACCTGCAGTGGTTATTTGCTAATAGAAGGAAGATGCTACAACGATAGCTTCCCTTCAAGAACAAGTAGGACTCCCATAACCCACAGCTAATATTTGGAATGTTGGTGTGACTCAACTCTCTTTCATTTCTCTTAATTGTTTCTTAGCTCCACACTGTTTTCCTGCAACCCTCCCCCATCCTTTCCCCAGTCTTTACATTTACAGCCTACAAACGGGGGCACAGAACTGAAATAGCATTTTTGATTTAGGACTAGATCCCAGGAAGAAGATTTTGAGACTGAGACCCAGATTGGATACTGAAATATTTTTATGTGTTACATTTATATCTCCCAGTTTTTCCAGAACCTGCAGGCAGCATATATTTAGCACTCTCTACCCAATTTTCTCTACAAGGACTTCTCTATAAGCTAGGTTGGGCTGAGTGACTGGCTCAAAGTTCCCAAGTGAATTTCATGGCCAAGGGTGGACTTGAACCTGGGTCTCTCTAGTCCTGGTCCAACACCTTAACCAAAATACTACACTGGCTGCCATCCTCAGTCTCAAAATCTGACACAAAAAGTAGGGAATTTCAAAATCCTTTTGCAATTCTTAAATGTTAGTATAGTAAGTTACAAATATTTCAATGTTGTGGTTTAACAGGCCTGCTGCATTTATCTTTTTTTGGGGGGAAGACATTCAAACTCTAACCATCCTGAACTTTAGTCCCTTACTATACTAAGATATGAAGGTTACATAAAGAATAAAGAATTGCTTACAAATGACTTCCTATAAACACACACAAATACAAGCACACCCTACATTAGCAAGATTACTTTATTTCAGCATTCCCCAACATCCATTATTTCCAGACAGATTGGTCTTTGCCTGTGCTGGTTGGAAACTGTAAATTGTTTTAGCCCAATGGAACTGGAAGGCACCAGACTGGAGAAAGGAATTCTAGCTACATATTGTTCTCAGCCATTTATCCTATGGGGAATGCAGTACCTCTTTCGCTCGGATGCGTTTGGGCGAATCTTTGGTATGCTCCATGGTCCTCCACAAACCCACGGTGCACCTCTTCGTATCCCTGCCTAAAGGGTAACCCAAAAGGCAATGAGCCAAATAATAGGCAGAAAAATCTGCTTTGGTAGACAGTCTACATTTTTTGTGGTTGAAGAGAATAAAATAGCTGGAAATAGTTCATCAAAAACAGATCCAGAAATTACTGCATAAGATAATAATAGATAATTATTATTATTATCTATTATTATTTATTGATTCTGTGCCATCAAGTGATTTTTGACCCCTAGTGACCACACAGATAGATTTTCTTCATGATGATTTGTCCCCAACCTGGTTCTTCGGGTCTTCCAATGGTGCACCAGTAACCACTGTAACTAAGTCCCTCCACCTTGCTGTTGGTCATCCTCTTCTTCTCTTTCCTTCTACCTTTCCCAACATGAGAGCCTTTTTCAGAGAGCTGGGTCACTGCATAATTATTATGCATAATAATAATAGATCATTATCTATTATTATAATATATCATCATCATTTGGTCATTAATGTAACCCTCTCTCCTAAGTCTATTATTTAATCATTTAAAAATTTGAAGGAAGACCACTGATTACATTGAAAACCAACTGGTTAGGGCCCACTGACTCAGCAGGTGCTGAATTTAGTAATCCATAATTCAGCAGAATAAGTGGTGACAACACTGACAAAAGGATGGGACAAACTGGAAGATGTGGAATGTAGAGAATCAGCATGACCACAAAGCTTTTGCATTCTAATTTAGGAGATACAAAGGCCTGGTTAAAACACAGCAGGAAATTATAGTTTCCATTAAGTGAACAACTCGGTCCTGATTGTTTCACAATTTTGCAATTGTATATGAATGAATAAGTTTGAACTTTGGGAACCCGTTCCTTTTTCTTCTTGTTTGTGTTTAGGAGAGTTGATCATAAATGTTCACTACTAGTTTATTATTATTATCATTATGCTTAAAATAAGGGCAGAACAGAAATACTGTACATAATACTGTACAAACACAGGCAAATCTAAAAAAAAATAGTAGAATGCTAAACAGTTATTTCCAATACGAAGAATAGGTAAGCTAGACCATATAAAACCTGCTAACAATATATAAATAATTAAATCAAATATAATTAAGCAATATACAATATACAAGCCAGGGAAGCATGATACCATGATCAGCCCAAAAGCCACAACTCCACAGTCAGAGGAACATCCCCATTCCTACCGATTAAACAAAACTCATGCTGGTCTATGACCAAAATAAAGCTTAGTTGTTGTTGCCAATTCCGAAGCTGTGGGACCAGGTCCTGGAAGGCCTCAACCTTGAATTTGCTGCCAGAGGACCCGGAAAAGCCAAACGTGCCAAGGAGGCTGAGCAAACAGATGTTGTGGGGATGTACCTGCTCAACCACACTGCAGGGTCCAAAAGGCCAAAATTAAGATCATTATGGTGGCACTTGGTCCTAATGGGGAGCCCATGCAGGGCTCTGCAGTCTATAGACACACGAGAGAAAAAGATTCAAAACCACCCCGATGGCAATAAGACAGTTTCCCATAATTTCTGAAATCAGGGAATTTTGGTTTCTTCAGACTATGATTCAGAACCAGCCAAAATCACAAACTGGACCTCCTTGTGTTGCTTGTCTGTCTGCATCATTTCCCAACATTTTACTTCTTATTTTTTCATGCGAGTCTTACCTTGTGTAAGACCAGTCAGGATAGCTGCTTTTGTAATACTCTGCCCTGGAGTTTGGTCTCACAGAGTTCTGGAACCTTGAATGATGGATGGGATGGTGATGTTCTGTCTGAATATCTAGCCAAGGCTGAGGTCCTACTTGGAATTCAGGATGGTAGTCAGTGTGCCTAAAATGGGGAGGTGGAGGGCCATGGTAAACTTCCCTCCATGGGCCCCTTCTATATCCTTCAAACCAGGCCGCATGCTTCCCTTGCCCCTGGGCCTGTCGTGGTGGCATCCATGAGTCCATTTGGGGTTCTTTGTCAGAACTGTTTCTATTTAGATTTTTTTCAGTAACTAAATTTCTTCAGTTTCCTAAAAACATAAAAATAATCAAAGGACAGTAGGTTCAATGAAAAAGAGCATTCTTCCAAACAAGATAGCCAAACTCTCAGGGTTTCTAGCCCTCATGGTTATAGGTCTACAGAAGACTACATGGAAGAATATTCTTGCTATGTCCCACAGTTATCTATAACTTCTTTATAAATTAAGGGGTTTCTTTAAAAAAATATTTTCTTTTTCCTTTGGAAAAGATATGAGATTGTTAGTATTTATTCACCTCTGTGTAGTATATGAAGCTACTGTTAAGAAACAAGTTTATGCCTTAGGCACAGAATTCTTACAAGTTTTTAATACTGCAGTTAGTTTTCACACTAACATTGGTAACTTTTAATGACAAATGACAATGAAGATTTATAATCATAATACTCCACATAATCTAAAATTTATAATCATAACACTCCACATACATTATTTCAAAATTGTACAACATATCCTGCTTGGTTTACCAGAAAACAGTAGCTTAATAAATACATTCATTATTGAGTAATATATTCATGATGACATGAGATATCACTGATTATTTCCTGACTCACTATTTAATCTCTTTTCTGTTATATCACCATATTGAAAAGATGTCTGTAACAATTCCCTAAAGGATGGATGAACCTGAGATCTTTCTGGCCTCTTAGTCCATTTTTTAAAAGGCTCATACAGATATACAGCCCAAGCTCTATCTATACATCAGTCATTACAAGTCATACATTTTGCCAATCCAGCAGGGAGTGATACAAACATCTGACAGTAACACATTTTATTGATTGCATCCATCTCTATCAAACCCGTCTACTGTGCAACTTTAACATTTGTAAAGTAACCTATTTCATTCACACACCAGAAGAGCAGAAAAAAGAGTTTTCAGTCTTAAAATGTAAGATGCTACAGGATAACTCCAGGACAACGTGAGTGAGCAATGCTACCTCCTGTGCATGCACCCGCAACCACTCCTACATACAAACACACACACCTTTGTTAGAAATGAGACCACCAGCTCCAGCTCTCTCAGCTTGGCCTCAGCGGTACTGGTCTGTCTCCAAGACAGCTGTCAAAGTCCATTTGCCACGTGAGTGGATACCTGACCAAGTTTCTACCCACTCTAGATGAGTACTCTCTGTTTTTTCCTGGTGTCAAAGTCCTGGACAATGCAATAACCCTGACTGAGCAGAGCAAAGTCTTTGTAAACAGTATATTGGATCCTTCCAAACAAACAAAGTATTTAGTGCATTTTGCATCACTTAAAATAGAGGCAAAAATTCATTTAAAATACAGTACATGGAAAGCTGTTCAGCCAAGGCCGTTGCATCACAGTTTCCCCCCCCCTCCCCTCCCCAACACATCTTCCAGTAACCCTTTCTACATGAGAGCCAAATATTCTTAGGGTTTTATAATGAAAAATGAGTGGCTTGGAGCAAGTTGCTTCAAGAGCCATAACGTGCCCATGTTCCAAAAGCTATCCTAAATTTAAAACCAAGTGAGTGCTGGCCAGGTGAAATCCTTGCCTGGGAAAGTTGTCCTCAAGCGGCAGGTTAAGCAGAAGAGGATAGGAAGGACAAGGACTGGCTGGAGAAGACAGCAACTTGCCTGCATGGAGTCAATGGGGGAAGAGAGATGGAATCCAGGAGGTCCTTGGCTCACTCTCTCAGCCCCAGCTGATTACATCAGAGACAGAGGACACACTATGGGGCGCTGAGAACAAATCCTTTGTTTCCAAGCCAAAATGCTTGATGATTTCACATGGCACTGACTCTGAAATACACGGTTACTAGATTATGCAGGTGTAGAAAAAAGAAATTCTAATTCACATTTTCATGCCTTGGGTAATACTGGAAATTCTTCTATCACATAGTGTAGCCACTGGAACAAGTATTTCAAACCTGGACACACCTCAGAATTGAATGTGCCATCTTGCTTAAGTTCACATTATCTTTAGCTGCATTTTTGATCACAGCAACATCTAACGGGAGGCAGGTCATCATGCAGTTTAATTCAAGATAAATTGAACATAAACTCACCCAGGGCTAATTCCTAGCTGGAATAAAACTTTCTCCACACATGATTGTAAACAAACATTAGAAGAAAGAAATAATTATTTTCCTTCGTCTCCCCTCCCCCCCAAAGAAATTATGAAGTTTTCTTAGAGACAAAGTTCATTCTATACACGTTTCTCTTTCCTCACTTGGAAACTACTCCTTCCCCTTGCTCTACCTTCTAAATCTACCCAATTTTTCTCAACTGATACTTTTACAGAGATTACTTACAAGGCCTACCACTAAACCAAAACGCTTGCAGATGCTTCTGCATCCCATATTAGCAGCAAGCTCGGCTGCTGTATTGACTCGTTAGCACAGTCGCTATCACAGGCTTCCTTTGCCACGTCAGCTAAGCGGAACCTTCGAGCTGGGATTCTTCCTCCTCGCCGGAGCTAATTCATTAACGCTCTGAGAGTGAGGGAAACGTTAGGTAGTTAAATATACGTCGCCATGCAAAGAAGGTCACTCCAGTGTTCGAGGACTTTGACGGCAATTTATAGTTATGTTTGCCATGCGCTGGCAGAGGCAGAGTTGCAATCAACGTTGCAAAGTGTGTTTTGAGACAACCAATTACATGTTTGAAGAAAAATATTCAAGGGCTGCTTTTTGAGAAAAAAAAAAAGTTTTCCTACCTGCGCACGAATTCAGTGTGTGTGTAAAAGCCAGGAATGATTAAACCCAAAAGGGAGAATTAGCGCTGCAGATCTCCTACAAGATGCGGGGGAGTGCTCGGTTCAGCATATTTTTCTCTCATTTCGGAACCATGCTGTTCAGTCTGATTAGTCATATGCTTATTTGAGCCTCTTTTCCTCCCGCTGCGACGGATTCCAGCGTATTTTTGTCCCTCTCCTGGGTTTGGGGGGCATTCACGTCAGTGAGCCTCTGATCGAGGGTTTGTCGAGAAAGTCAAAGGACTGAAATAGTTCTTGGGCTTATCTACTGTCTTGAATTACAAGTATTGATTCCCCTGATCGTTTCAAAAGACCTACCCTATTCTATAGGGGCGCCGATCCAAGCTAGGCACCCACTTACAGTTTATATTAAGCAGAGTGGACGATCAGCCTGAATTGGGAGGTGAAGGATCATTTGCTGCTTGGACTTCCAACAGCCACTGTTCTGCATTGTTCATCTTTTCACTTATAAGGTTGCTATCAATACTGGACTACATTCTTGGATGGTGGTAAGAATTGCTGAGGTAGTTAGTCGTCAGTTCTAATTGCAGAAGGAAGAATAGCGTGGAGTCCATCTGGTTTAATTTGGAGCCTGTCTGCTTCCTTGCATTTCCTAGATACAATACAGTGTAAAAATCAGTCATACATGAAAACAAATCAGTGGGATAGTAATACCCCAAGTGTTTTGTTTTCTTTGATTCTATTCTATTCTACTCTATACTATTTTATTCTATTTACCATATGTAATGAATTATGCTGGATGTGATTTCTGAAAATATCTGTCCTCAGAGCCCTGGAAACTGAGGTACAGGTAGTACAGTTATTACGTACATGTAATTGGGCAAGGAACTAAGTTTACAATAGACAAGCATGTAGGACACAGGGGATTTTAAATTGGCACATTCTAATTGAAGGACTCTGAAAAAGTTACACAGATGAAACAGCTGAGTTCATATGTTATGTAAGTGAAAATGGGTTCTGTTTATTTATTTTCTTGGTATGTTGGGTGAACCAGCCATTAAGTCATAAAACTGTTTATTTGACATTGGATATTATGTGAATGCACAAATTGTGTTCTGTTAATCTCAATTTGGAGTTTAGCATTTCTGACTAAGCATAAGAAGACCCCTTTTTTTCCTCTAATTTCTCTTGTTTGCCTGACCTCTCCAGTCCAAGTGTTGAAATGACAAATTTGCTATCTCTACTTTATTCTTTTTGTGGTATGGAATACATTAGGATGGATTACAGTCAGCCACTGACATTGTAGTCTTTGCATTAAAAAGGGCAAGCTTGTTCTACTGCATAGGTGCATCTATTTTCTCTTGTTTGTATGGTTACATTTTAAAATATATTTTACTATACAATTCATATCGTTTTGTTGCCATTTGTGATGTATATTTTGTGAAACTTCAACCTAACACTCTTCTGGTGAATTAGCAATATCAGTTCTTATTATGAGCAGGCTTCAAAATATCATGCTGTAGGACTCTAAACACCCAGACCTCTGTACACTCATAAGGAAAACACACATCATTCTGGCTCCTTTGTTCCAGTTGTCCAGCATGAACTTTTATATCTCATCCTCTAGAACCGCAAAGAGGAATATGTTAGACCTCAACTCTCATAATTTTCCAAACATATTAGATATCAGCTCCCATAAACCCCGGCAGCATGAGCCATGCTTGATGGGAATTATGGGACTTGAGACCCTAAATAAGCTCCAGGTTGGTGAAGGCTTCTCTAGCATAATTATTTTTATAAAGAACATCAAACAAGGAAAGAAAACATGCAGACACACTAGCTTGATCCAAAGTTCTTTAGATGGAACTATGCTGATAGGTTATGTCTCCTGACCGTTAGTCCTCCCTCAGTGCTGGAACAGCCTTCAGAACAGAGCCAGGGCTGTTGAGCTGGTTATCTGGGGGAGGAACCAATGAACACTGTCTCTTCTTTTCATCCAGCAGGGGCCTCTTTTGTGAATGGTTCCTCCTGGATTTGGGAAGGAGCTCTTGAACTAATGCAATCTGATAAGGAAAGCTAAAGTGTGGTTAGTTGGTTCTTACTTTCTTATTCAACCATTAGCTGATTTTTGGCAACCAGAAGAGTTTTATTTTTTAGGGAAAAAAGTACAGATTTTTTCGGGATTCTTATCTGATTACGAACATTGTCTGTAGGTCACTCCTAACTGATACCTGTGGGAGAGGGCATACCTTGGTCTTAAAAAAGCAACATGCCATGTGGCACCAGCAGCAAGTCTTCCCGCAGTTAACAGAAGTGAAGTTTGAGACTGGAAAAACTTATATGGACCTTCTAAATACTGGTGGTGTAAAATCTTAACAGTGTTTCTGGCATGTCCCCATTCCCAAGTATTAGTGTGGCTTGCTTCATTTAAAGGTCCACCTACAGTTACGTTCAGATGAGAAGAAGTCACATTGAACCAAATTGTGAGAAGGCTGAGACTCCTTATAGGCTTCATTCAAAAGGCAATGGAAACTGGAAGGGATGGGAGACATGTTGTTTTATCAATCTGTTGCTTTGCTGCTATTCTCTTTCCATTCCCTTCACCTCTTCTCATTCCACCTAATACAAATAATTAGTTTCTAAGAAGCAACAAGAGCCAGTCTGGTGTAGTGGTTAAGGCATCAGGCTAGAAACTGATAAACCATGAGTTCTAGTCCCACCTTAGGCATGAAGCCAGCTGGGTGACCTTGGGCCAGTCACTCTCTCAGTTGCTAGGAGCCAACACTGATTCAAAGGCAGGAGGAGGAGGAGGACCAACTAAGCAGAGATAAATCTAGCATGCCTTTAGCATGCCTGCCATTCTTCTCTGGTGTCAAAAATGGCTGCCACACAATTAATTCAAAATCAATATTTAGCACAGCTTTTGTAACATGGTACTACCAGAGTGTTGAATTTCATCTCCCATCATCTTTGGCTATACAACCATTAGTCATCCTGCATTGGAATAATGGGTGTTGAAGTTCATAATCTGGAGGGCTTCAAATTGGGGAACAGTCACCTAGTGACTGACTGCCTGTATTGCCTTCTTTCCAAGGCCAAATTTCTGGCTGAAGGGACAGCCAGTTTCAGAACGTAGGGTCATTATGTAAGTAAGGACGTGCTTCTAGTTGCTTAAGTCAGAGGTGATATAACTTGAAAAGCAACCACTACTGGTTCTTCTTTCATTTTAGTGTTACCGTCTTACTGCTGAGCAACACCCACAACCACCTGGAAAGGAAGTATCAGATGATACACAGTAAGTATTAAGAAGCAGTTGAGCTCTACTGTAGCTTGTTCTGTAGTCCCTTTAACAACATAAGGTGGATCCCTTCAGGCTAGGAATTATCTTGTATATTCTATTTTGGAAAACTGAATTTTTTATTAGATGTTCATATTCTTTTCAACTACTTAACAGTGGTGTAGAAACCACTAAGGCAAGAAAAGAAACAAACATTTTCTGCTCTTATGGTTGCAAAAGGTTTTATGTTAAAAGCAGGAAGGATATTCATTCTTTGCCAGTGATATCATGGTCTGAAACACTTACCTCTCTTTCCCATTTCAATGTATTCTACCTCCTGCATTCCCAACCAGAGGGCTATTTAGAATTTTGTTCTATTTATACAAGCACACAAAACTTTATTGCAGTCAATGAGCAGAATTCTACAAATAGACAATAAAAGGAAGACTAAATGCAAAAATAAAAGCAGGTATAGCTATATACTCTCCAAGCAATCAAATTACCGCAAATTCTACAAACAATAAAGAATGTTACCACCTTCAAAGAAACAGAATTATATAACAGCTATGCATACAAAAGACCTTAATGCCCTGGAAAGAAGCAGGACAATACAACATGCCATTGTTTGCCATTGATTATTGTCTATTTTTCCTGAGGAATATAAATTGTTGCAATATAAAAAAAAATAATGCAATTCCTTTATTAAACACTGGAAAAGTAAATTACAAAGCAAAATACCGGAAAAATAAATCACATTTTTCTTTAAATTGGTGACATTTAAATATTGGGGAACTTCTTTGGCTGAAAAATTAACACAATTCATAATGCAATCATTACTATTAAGGATAAGCTTATTCATTTCTAGTCACCATTTCTTACCTGTATTAAAAGTGTTTTTCCTAATAGACTACCGTGATCTGAACAACTAACATTCTGTAGAAATATTAAATATTATTTTATTTTTTTCTAAATAAGACCACATATGCATTTATTTATATATATATATATATATATATATATATATATATATATTCTATCATGAGAATCCTATCTCAATTTATAGAAACTGTCAGACTAGTGAACTACTTAAAAAGGACCCACTTTCCTCAAGTCAGTAATTTATCAGGTAACCTTCACTTTTCAACACAGAAGTGCTTTGTCCTTGCTTTCTTCTGGGGTGCCCTTTTGACCTTCTAGTCTAGCTTTTAGCTCTGAGAGTCCTTAGAGGTTTCATTAACCAGGTCTGACCCTGCTTAGCCTCTGAGCCCAGAATAGTCAGCCAGATGTTGCCACCTGCTGAGACTACTGGTGATCAATTCATACTGTTGTCAAGCTTCACCTTGAAGCCGTATCAATACTGTCCACAGGGTACAGTCAAAAAAGTCAGGATGGTGATCACAATGGTGTGATTGTCATGATGCACATAAAAAAAAAAAACAGGTAGAGCTTTGAGCACACCATCCTGGCCAACATCTTGACTTTTTCTGATCATAACCTGCTGACACACCTGGACTATCTTCTTTCTTTTCTGTACTTTTTGATTTGTATTTTAACTGTACTTTTTATATATCTTAATAAAAGTTTTAATTTTAAAAAAAGACTGAATCTAAACTATAAGCCCCACAGCATCTAGCTTAAATTACAGATTTTTTTTCATTCTTCCCCAATCTCCTAGGTTTAACTCCATCTTACCTTGTAAAAAAACTCTAAAGTATCTGAAAATTTACTTATTTTTGTTGATTGCATAGTCAACCAGTTATTTAGACTGGATTTGGCATTTTTATCCACCTATCTAGTCCTTCCCAAGGACCTGGGATAGGCAGATGTTGTTTGATGGTGTTAAAGGTATCATCGCAGGATGTAAGCTGTTCCGAATAAAGCTGCCTTTTGCAACTGAGTGATGGTGATTTTGTCAATACCGATGGTCTTCAAGTGGTGCTCCAGATGTTTTGGGATTGCACCCAAGGCACCTATTACTATTGGTACTCTCTTTGCTTTCTTTTGCCATAGTCGTTCTACTTTTATTTACAGGTCTTTGTATTTTGTGATTTTCTTCAGTTCTTTCTCTTCTGTTCTGCCACCTCCAGGTATTGCAATGTCCACTATCCAGACTTTTTTGTCTTTCTTATCAACAGTTGTTAAGTTTGGGGTGTTGTGTGGCAGGTCCTTGTCTGTTTGAATTCTAAAGTCCTAGAGCACTTTTGCTTCTTCATTTTTTATTACTTGTCTGCTTTGTGGTCCCACCAGTTCTTGCTTGCAGACAAACAGTATTTCTTGCAGATATTCTAATGTACCATTGTTGCTGCTTTGTCGTGCTGTTGTTTGTAGTCAGTCTGTGCAATCTTCTTGCAGCAGCTAACTAGGTGGTCCACTGTTTCTTCAGCTTCTTTGCAGAGACAGCATTTGCTGTCTGTTGCTGTCTTCTCAATTCTGGCTTTGTATGCATTTGTTCTTAAGTCTTGGTCTTGTGCAGCCAGAATTAGCCCCTTGGTCTCTTTCTTCAGCTTTCCTGCTCTTAGCCATTACCAGGTCTTGTTATCTGCTTTGCCTGCTATTTGTGTGTGTGTGTGTGTGTGTGTGTGTGTGTGTGTGTATACTGGCCATGTAACATTTTGCCTTGCCATGTTTCTTTTCTATTCTTCATTTAATATTTCTTGTAGGCCAGTTTGGTCTCTTCAGCATTCAGTAAGCCTTCATGGTGTACTAGCTTCCATGCATCTTCTTCACTGTTCTTCAGATATTCTTCTAATGCCCTTTTTTCTTCTTCAACTGTCTGATGTACTTGCAACATTCCACATCCACCTATGCTCCTTGTTAAGTAGAGTCTGTCAATATCACTGCATGGATGAAGGGCATGATTCACTGTCAATATTTTTCTGGTCTTCCAACCAGGGCTTCTAGTTCACCCTGAGTCCAGTCCACTATTCCAGCTGTGTATCTAATGCCTGGAATTGCCCAGGTGTTAACTGTCTTGATGGTATTTCCTCCACTGAGTTTGGACTTTAAGATATCCTTCACTCTCAAGATGTACTCACTCTTAACCTTCTTCTTGACTTCAGTGTGCTTGATGTTGTCAACTTGAAGATGTTGCCCAGGTATTTGTAGTGATCTTCTTCATGCAGATTCTTGATGTTCTTTCCATAGGGCATCTTGATTCCTTCAGTTTTCACTATTTTTCCCCTGTTGATGGTTAGGGTGGACCATTTCTCCAGTCCAAACTCCATTGCAATATTTTGGCTGTATATCTGGAGAGTGTTGAACTGCAATTCCATTTCACATGGTGTTTTCCATACAGCTTCAGACTGTCCATGTAAAGGAGGTGGGATAGCCTAGCAGATGTTTTTGATGTTTGATAGCCATGGCCTGACTTGTTCAGTATTGTTGACAGTGGAATCAGTGCAATGGCAAACAGTAGTGATGATAGTGAGTCTCCTTGAAAGATTCCTCTCTTGATATTAACCTCTCCCAGACTATCACCATTGACTAGCAACTGTGTCTTCCATTGTGCCACTGATCTTTGCCCAAAGCTTCTGTAGGTTCCAAGCTACATTCAAGTTGGTCTTCCTTCTCTTACAGTTTTCCAAAATCATCTTGTCAATTAGGAGCTGATCTTTTGTTCCTCTGCTGTTTGGGCAGTTTCCTTTCTGCTTAGGTGGAAAGAGCTTGTTTTCAATTAGATGCTGTTGGACTGCATCAGCTACAACACCAGTTAGCAATCTGAAAGCTGTTGGTAAGAAGGTAATTGACCTGTAGTTGCCTGGTGCTGCCTCTTTTGCTGGATCTTTCATTATCAGGTAGGTTTTGCCAGATGTTAACCAATCTTCAGTTTCACTTCCTTGCAGTACGTTGTTAAACTGGTTGCCAATGAGTAGGTGCAGGCCAGTCAGATGTTTCAACCAGAAACTGTGCAGTTCATCTTCACCTGGTGCTGACCAAGTCTTGATCTTCTTGGTGCCCTTTTCTCCACCATTTCTGCTGTTAGAGATTTTTTGTTCATTTAGACTTCACCCACATTTAATGGACTATGTCTATTAAATCAAGATTTTATTGCAAATAATGCCATTTATTGTCAATTTTGTAGTTATGTAGGTGATGCAAATGGGCACAAATGATGTACATTCTCATTTAATGAGCATTTTGATTTAACAGAAACTCCCTCCCCACAAATGCTCCTTTAAATTAAGGATTTGCTGTATATGACTTTTGTAACAATCAATGCTGAAAAATGGCCAGAAGATGTCACTGTGAGCACAATAAAGAAAGTTTGGGAAAAAATTGGATTACTGTTGTTTTAATTTTTTCCTAGAACTGTTAACTATTACTTCCCAGTGACTGTATCTGACCTATGAATGAATATGTCTAATATATTGTAAAGCCAATTTTAAAATTTCAAAGATGGCGGCACTGAAAAGATCCAAAGCAAGGATTCTCATCTGGGATGGTAAGACCCAAGTGACACTTTGTACTGGCCTTCCTCATAGGATGCTCCTCACATGGGTGAGACTGCAACTCCTAACATGTGGAGATAGGGGACAGAGAATTATAAGAACAGAGTGTTTTTAATTTTTTTTTTTTAACATGTGACACATGGCAATTTATTTAGATGACAAAGAAAATCAATTGATCCTTTTACACAGCTGGAAAATATTTTCCTGCTGTATGAAATGCAGCCTAGGTAGAAGCATCTGATGCAAACTATGCTGACTGGCATGTATCATTACCTCATTTGTACAAATTATGCAAGCATGATTTGCTTTATTTGTACAATGATATCATGATAAATGAGACATCATTCCCCCCCCCCCAGTTGTGTATCAGAATAGTATTGAATTTTGGTTCATAAAAAGGCCAATTTTATTTTGCCACAATAAAAATAGCACCATTATCTATTTCTGGTGTATTTACATTTCATGCTTTGTAATTACAGCATGACAATATCTCCAGTAACATTAAGAGAGGGGAGATCAAAAAAGGCAAAAGGGTGGAGACTGCATTTGCCATCTTGCCTTTTATGACCCCGTCTTCCACTCTCTCCACTGCATACACTGCTGGATAGGGCATATATATGATTATTACACCCTTTGTGTAATACACGGATACACCCTTTGTATCCGGGTGTCAGTTTGTTAGGCTTGGTTGTATTGCTGTGGTGGAATTGTGTTAGGCCAATAATGTTGCTTGCTTAAGCCTGAACCTATCTGAGATAGATCGATCGTTTGCCTTTCCTGTGATGCTGTAATAGGCCTGCAATGTTGGTTGTACCTGAATGGTATTCGATGTGAATTTCTTTCTCTCTCTGTCCCTTCTGTCCCTGCTTGGTACTAGAATCTGACTTGGATGGATTAACTTTGTCATTCTCTGCTGAATGGTGAATCATGATATGCAACACTGATTAAGTGATGTATAAAGTTAATAAGCATAAACAAGCATAAATTTGCTGGGGATGGTATATCTAGGAAGTAAGGAGTGAAGAAATAAGGAGCCTGTCTAATATCAATAAAAGGCTAGTGGGTTGAGGGCAGGAAGATCAGGAACACTACAAAATGTGGCATCCCTGTTTGCCAACCACAGAGACCCAAAAGTTGGAACACTGCTTGAAGGAGCCAATCCCTACCCCATGAGTTGATAGCAGTCCAGTCCACAGCCCTGAGCATCCAAGGCAAGAATGGACCAGAGCCAATCAACCGCAAGAGGCTTTGAAGGCAATGAGGACTTTTGAGGACTTAAAAATGCTATGTTACCACCTGTCTGGGAGAGAGACTTACCATCTACCTCCTGACACGTCTTGCCTTCTCACATTGACATCCTGTACTGTACTTCCTTGCTTCTTCATCTGTCAGGGCCTTATTCTTTCTTTTCCAGCCAAGCTGAAGGGTATTTGGATACAGAGCAGAACTGGCCACCTTACTCTTGTGTCTGCATCTAAGTATATTCTTATGCCTGTAACTTTTTGCTCTTCCCTATTTCTCCTAACTTGCATTCTTAACATGTGAACCCTGCAAATACTTTCAGTTGAACTAAGAAAAATGTACTTAAATATGTTCTTTGCTTGTATCTTGCATATGAAGTTGCACCAAAGCAGTTATCGGAGAGAGGCTGTACTTACTGCTATTTGAATATGTTGTATGCATGAATGCCTGAGCTGGGTGGGGAATTCATATCCCACAGAGGGATTTATGAGCTCTGGACTCCAGGAATACAAGTTTTAGATTATGTCTCATATAAGCATTACTAACAGAAGGTACACAGTATGGAGAGCCAGTTTGGTGTACTGATTAAGGCACCAAGCTAGAAACCGGGAGACCGTGAGTTCTAGTCCTGCCTTAGGCACAAAGCTAGCTGGGTGACCTTCAGCCAGTCACTTTTTCTCAGTCCTAGGAAGAAGGCAAGGGCAAACCACTTCCAAGGAAACTGCAGGGACATGTTCAAGACTGACTTGAAGGCACCATAAATACAGACAGTCCTCTACTTACAAACAGGTTACATTCCAAGAGGCTGTTCATAAGTCCATTTTGTTTGTAAATCCAACCAACCAAATACAGTAAAACACACACACACACAGAATACATACAGTTCTTACCTTATGACAATGGTGCAGGCTCATCCTCCAGAATTTCAGCATGTTTCTCCACCTTCCTGAAGAAGTGGTCCAGTGAAGTTTGGGTGATGGCCTTCCTCTTTTCCTCATAGATGATGCTGTAAGAGTGGATTGCATCATGGACAGCTGCAGACACCTTGGTAAAGCGCTCGACATTAAGGCCTTGTGTCTTGAGCAATGATAGTGCTTTCTCAATCAAGCTGAACCCCTCCATCATCAGCTTGGTCTAGAACTTCTTTGGTGGTTCAATCATTTCCTCTTCCTTTTGTTTTCACTGGCTTTCCAACTCAAAGAGGTCTTCATTGGAGAGTTCCTCTGCATATATAGCTAACAAGTTGTCAAAGTCCTCGTCCTCCAAGTTGAGCTGAAGTTCCTTGCTAAGAACAACCAAGTTGCTGACAATGCCCTGTAACTCCTTTTCTGCCGCATCAAATCCTCGAAAATCATGAACAAACTGAGGGCACAGATGTTTCTATGCTCCATTCACATTTGTAGCAGTAACCTCACACTAGGCTGCATCAATGTTCTTGATAGCCTTGTAGATATTATAGGACTTCCAAAACTGCTGCAAAGGTCATCTGGGAGTCCCCTTCGGTTACCTGGCATTTTCTTCCAATAAAGCCCTGTTTCGTCCACATTGAATATTTGCTGGGGAACTAGCCACCTTCCTCTATGATGTTCTTGTGGGTTTCCAGGAACTCCTTGGCTGCATCCTCATCCGCACTCGCCACCTCACCACTCACTTTCACATTATGTGGGTTCGCACGAGACTTAAAGTGCACAAGCCACCCATGACTTACAACAAATGTCCCCTCAACAGCACCTTCACCAGCCTTCTGTTGCAAGTCATGGAATAAGCTCTTAGCCTTCTGGATCAGCATTAGACTAAGCAGCACACACTGCTGATGCTGATCTTTGATCCACATGCCAAGCAGTGTCTCTTCCATCCCTTTTCCTCTCCTCTTGCTCATTGTTGTCGATTGCA